>NC_135499.1:203173737-203211237 GCF_052857255.1 Amblyomma americanum | reverse complement strand
AAAGAGAGCTATGCGGCAACAAAACCAAGCAGTGAGTGTCTGTCGTGCTCTGAGCGCCGTGCGGTCTGTCCCAGCAGCGACGATCAGAGGTAAAAAACAAAGGAAAGAACGCGGAAGACCCAGCGCATAGGACGCTCTTGGACAATGGGCTTCGACAACCGCAGGTATACGCCCAGAGCGGCATGCGGACGTAGCTCACCACGCACACAGGCAGCCTACTATACGACACGCGTATATACCATTCCGCACGCGCACACGCATCTTGATCGCGCGTACAGCAGCGACGCCAACAATGTCGCGCTGCAAACGCGCCGTGCCGGATCGTGCAGTGCACATTTCTTCGCATGTTCGCCGCAGTCGCCGATAGAAAGAACTCATGAAAACCCATTTGCAACGCATCGAGCGGGGACCCCCGCATACCCACGGCGTCGGCTCGGCGGCGGCGGCGGCGGGTGGCAGCAGCAGGAAGGCATCATTGTTTCTCCTGCGCGATGATCGGTCGCATAGATAGGCCTTTTCCTATATAACGTAACGTCTCCACGCAGCATCGCAAACCTGAGGCACAAACACACCCTGAATACAACAAAAGGCGAAGGCGGCGGCGTGGAAGATGAAAAATTAAAAAGAAAAGGCGCGCTCAACATGCAAAAAGAACGAAGAAAATGCGCGCGGAGAACGAAAAAGAAGGATGGGGGAAAGACATTGGGAGGAAGGGGGTGCCAGAGATCTCTGAGCGAGACGGCATCGGCGGCGGAAAGAAATGTGGGTCGGCGGAGTTGTTAGCCGAGAAATGCCGACGCCAGGCAGGAAGGGCCGTCTCGCGTCGCGTGCTGTTGCACGCTGCGCGCGCATCAGATGCGCATCACTCCTTGCATCCTATCTGCACCACCGAGACAAATAAACAAACGAAGGGAGAAAAAAAATGCACCCTCGGTCTCGTCTCCGCCTTTATCTCTCCGGGCAGGCACGCAAAAGCTGCGCGCTCACGGTGGCAACGTCCCGCCTTTGTTCGCGTATACGCCGGGTGCGCGGGAGGCTGATATTTAAGGTGGTTTGATCCTGGGTTCTTCTCGCTGGCAAGTGGCGAGATGCGACTCGACGAAGTTAGCGACAAAGTTTACGGCGACCAGAGTAAGACCTACTATCGCGTATACGCCGGGTGCGCGGGAGGCTGATATTTAAGGTGGTTCGATCCTGGGTTCTTCTCGCTGGCGAGATGGGACTCGACAAAGTTTGCGACAAAGTTTACAGCGACCAGAGTAAGACCTGCTATTCTTGGTGGACTCACGGACAACTAAGCACGAAAGCTAGAGGTTTGTGCTAGTCCGCTACGTGCAACCAGATTCATTTATGGTATAACTCGAGCCCCGCCGCGGTGGCTCAGTGGTTAGGGCGCTCGACTACTGATCCGGAGTTCCCGGGTTCGAACCCGACCGCGGCGGCTGCGTTTTTATGGAGGAAAAACGCTAAGGCGCCCGCGTGCTGTGCGATGTCAGTGCACGTTAAAGATCCCCAGGTGGTCGAAATTATTCCGGAGCCCTCCACTACGGCACCTCTCTCTTCCTGTCTTCTTTCACTTCCTCCTTTACCCTTCCCTTACGGCGCGGTTCAGGTGTCCAACGATATATGAGACAGATACTGCGCCATTTCCTTCCCCCCCCAAAAAAAACAATTATTATTATAACTCGAAGCAGGGTAGTAGACGAGCTGGCGCCAGTTGCTGTCGGTAGACTACAGGGAGCTGTCGTCGAGTGATCAATGTTCTTTCACTTGTTGTCTTTGGTGACCTTGTTCACTTTGTTGTTGGCATAAAAATTGCATTTAAATATTTTGAAAGGGTTGCTGGTTTCACAGATTTTCGCCTTCTAGGCTCAATTCTATTGGTGCTTTCCTGCTCGTAGAAAAACGCTTCGCTGAAAATGAGACCCTGATAGACTATTATGAAAACAATGATGGTGCCAATGTATCACTTTAAGATAACAGCAAGTGTAACCCTCCGGAGTCATGGGCAAGAGTGAGCGACACTGTTTGAGCTCGATGCGAAAGGGAGAACTTTTCCGAATATAGCGACGGACAGGAATTCACTGGCCTACACCAGCCCAAGAGCGAAACAAGACAAAACAGTCAAAATGTCGAAAACGGGATTTGATACGCGGCTCAGCAGCAAACATGGCCCAAGCCGCACCACCTCCAAGAACACTCATGAATACGCAAGTTTTAGTCACATTGTTGTGGAGTTACGGACTTATAAGGTACTTAATTGCCTGCATATATTGCTATAGCGTTGTTGCGTTGAGGGGTGAATATTCATTCGTAAGGACGTTGATTTATTCAGCGCGGCTAAAACAGCCTCGGAGACTATTACACTGCGAGGAATACGAGGGGCCTGTCTTCCAGCGTTGCGTAACCAGACACACGGGACGCGGCTGGCATTTCGGCCTGCGGTATGCGCATACAGCAACGTGAAAGACGCGGAGAAATGACTTTCCTCCAGCGCTATGGAGCACAAAGTACAACTCCGCGTTCACGAAGCGCGCGCGCCGAACAAATGAAATTCGCGTCAGCTGCAGGCGCTTTATGGATGTGGGGCAGCTGCAATGTAACCGCGCATGTACCCCCCCCCCCCCCCCCCCCCCCCCTCTACTGGGCGTATATGTGCGGACGTCTTTCCTCCGCCTGTGCGATCTACAAAAGGGGACGCCGCGTTCGTGCTTGTGTGTCCGCCCTTCCCCTTCATAAGTGGCTGGCAAAGTCATCGCATCGCAGGCGAGCGGGCAGCAGTTCTAACTGGATATATACGTTACGCAACGCATCCCGCGCGCGGGCCGTTGCTTTGCTGTGGTTCGTAGCCAGCGGCGTTCGCCATGGCGCTTGCCTCATGCGTCGATGAGATCGCTGCTGCGTTCTGGGCGCTCGCACACGACGGTAAAGCACGTGCGCGGGCTGACTGTCGTCACTCAGGTAAATATGCACCGCCTAGGGCTAGCACTGTAGGCACGCAGTGAGGCCGCCTCCTGCAGCTACGGTACTAAGTGTTTATATTTTATGGGGCTAACCATTAGCACTCTCCTGCTGTCTGGCGTGGCCTCGACATAACACGAAGTTATCCGGGTGGGTATATAACAAGAAGGAAAAAACGTAGAAGTCAAGGGAAAAGAGGTGCTCGTTATGGCATACATGACGGAAGCCAACAGCCACCGAAACCAAGGAGCATAGGGAGTGTCCCTTTTTTTTAAATTTGTAGTTTTTAATCATTGGGAGATTAATAAAAAAAGAAGGAAAAACAACCACATGCCGCCGGCGGGATCCGAACCCACGACCCACGAAGGAAAGAAAGAGACGAGGGGGAAGAGAAAGGAGAATAAAATAAGAGGCGGGAAATGACAGGTGTACAATCTGTTATTTTCATAGCATGGGGCGGTCATCAACTTGCTGAAGGAACACTGAAAGCAACTCTTTCCGATTTGAGTTCTTAGGAAAAATTGATTCTATCGCTGTTTCTGGGTATCTTGATATTTGTCCTACTGCAATAGAGACGCTCGTTACTGATAAAATTTAATTATTATTTTTTTCTCGTTACTCTGTTAAGATACGTTGCGCCTGCACCAAAAAGACTCCGTGATCGTCGTTTTGAAGTGAATGGCAATGTAGCTTAGCCTCTGGGAACCGGGGTGTACTCCTGTGTTAACGCGCCGCAGCAAACTTGCGAAATCGGTCTTTGGTGACGATACGTATTTTACTTTTCCCTTTTCTTTTGAGCTGATAAAAGCTGCGTTTCCAGTGAAAGCGGCTTCATTTTCGTCAAAATGCGGCAATCAATCGATACAGGCAAACCTTTGGTGTCCTTTTACTCACTGTCCCTTTAAAAAGCTAGTCATGATAGACCCATCTTGAGAAAACGATGGAGTCCCTCATGAAGTCAAGCAAGTGTTCAGAGATGTGGTGTTGTGCCACTTCAGTTCTTTGTGGAGCTCTCCTCATCAGCCATGTGTGACCAAGGGTCTCAAAAGGTACCAAGCCACTTTGCTGCACCGCGTTCGCACGGATTCTGCTCGTACGCCGGCGTGGATGTATAAGACTGGCCTAGCGTTGTCACCATTGTGTTCAACGTGTGGTGCGTGTGGTGACATAGAACATTACCTCTTGTGCTGTACATTGTACAACGCGGAACGGGCTGTGTTATTCGGATCCCTCAAGAAGGCAGGAGTTCCTCACAGTTCTCTTCAGAACATTGTTTTCCCGCGCGGGAGCCAGTCGAGTAGAAGGGATGCTTCTCGCCTTCTTCCACTTTACCTGCAGGACACGGATTTGGCCTCCACATGGTGACCTCAGGAGTGTCTATTTGGGTTTTTGCGGACAGTGTTTCTGTGATTTCTATTTAAGTGTCGCTACGGTGGAGCAATTGCCGGCAGCAACTGCAAGGCTAATCCCACCGGTAGTTTACAACCACTTACAACCACTCAAAACGAAGCAGCACGAAAAAACGGGGACGAAAAAGACACACATACGACAGGACGAACACGCATACGAGAGGACGAATGCTTCGCTGCTTTTGCATAGTCATGATAGAATAGATGGGCTTTCAGTGGAGAGCTCCCGTTATAATACACATACACGTACCAATATATCTGCTCAGAATAGAGGGATCTGGCATAGCGGAGACGTATGCCGGATTACGAGGCTGCGTACGCGCAGTATCAGGGACAGGGCCAGATGTTGGCACTTCGCATGCGCAGCCGGCGTCTGATAGTTCGGTACACGTCTCCGATAGTCCTCCGATACGCGGAATCTATTACTTGTCTTTTGTACTTGAATCTCTAGCGGCCAGTTTCCCTCACTGGTGCAGGGCCCGGGAACCCCAGAGATGACGAGTGCTTGAACGTCTTGGAACGTCGAAAAGACAGCCAGTGTTTTCACCTGGTCACACGATCTGCGCAGACGAGCGCACGAGAGCAGCCCGAACTATCGGGACGCTTAAGTCACTACAAGAGTGGAACGTGGTAGCATTAGGTTTCATACCTGTTTTCCAACTAATTTCGCAGTTCTTTCTCTGTTACTGGTGCGTTAGTGGTTTGATTACCATTCTCTAGTGATCACTAACCCATAATCTCCTTCTTATTCCAAGTACTAATCCATCTAAATCAATCTGCTAATCCATCTTAACCTGCCTTCTTGTCACTTTGAATACACCATGCATCAATTATCGATTTCGATTCATTTTTGAATTTGCCTCTCATGGGTAGCGGCCTGTGATTGGTTCCTTTGGGGTCAGGTGACATTGCGGTGTTATACTCATTTGGACCAATTGTGAATTTTGTGTTACTCGACTGCCCCGGGTTCCTCTTGACGTGAATTCTAATGAAATCGCATTAAAAGAGAGGAAAGAGGAAAATCGACTCATTTTTTTTTGGCACCGGCGACTAGCAGGGTAGAAGCTGGGAGGGGGGGGGGGGGGTGGAACTTGCAGGGCAGAAGAACTTTGAGCAAAGAGGGCGTTCACAAATGCCACGTGAAGCCGCAAAGCGCTATACAGCGTGTACATGTAGCTGCAGGTCACGCAGAGTTCAGCGCATTAGAGGCGTTGCGTAGACGCTTGCCTTTTTTCGTCTTTTCTTTGTTTTGTTATCGAAGCTTCCTTACCAACCATCCTGGAGTATCCATTTTTAAAGCAGGATTGAAGTTTCAGCTGGCCCGTGCTTTCTGGCTATTAGTGATGCATATGTGCTTCACACAAATAAAACAGTTGTCATAGACGGGCACTTTTGTGGCCGTCTAGAGGAAGGGGTACCGAAGAGGGGATATACAAGAATGCTAGCCAGGCATGAAGACAGGTTGGTAACCCTACACATGAGGAGAGGAAAAAAGGAAGTAAAAAAGAACAGACAAAGAGAGAGCACCAGGCAAGCTAATGAGAAAAAAAAAGAAACATACAAGCAAGGAATCTGAAGAATAGATTAGCATTGATTACCTGTTATTTTCGCTCCCAGGTTCATTTTATGCTCTTGAAAAAGCCTGAGCATTTTGGTCCTGGGGTACATCATAACAGAAATGCCGATGGTTCGACACTTAAGTGGAGATGTTTCTATATATAGTGCAGCTTATACAGGACATGCCTTTCCTTTTCTCCATAGTCGAATTCGTATTTTTAGGTGATGCCAATTACAGAAAGATTTCCTTTCTGTTTTCGCCCGCGTCTTGCTCCCTGCGCAAGAAATCTTCGCGCCGGTTTCAAGAAGAACACATGCAAAGACTTCCCTTTGACTTAAAATGTCTTCGTTGCATCCATGCCTCAGTCATAATTTAAGTAGCACATACCCGACGTAACGAAATCGCTTCACCTCATTGCAAGGTATTCAAGCTTAGCGCACGTGTTTCCCCAAGTTTACGCAGTATCACCACTCGTGGAAACGCCCACACGGGCCACGGGTCCTTTCGAAGCCCCCCCCCCCCCCCCCCCCCCCTCCCCCACCGACCACACGCCTTGCGTCGTGCACTATACAAAGCGCGTCTGGTCGTAACACGCAGCGGGTTGCACAAGGATCGCCTCAAAGGGCGTGCCATATGCACGAAGTTGTGCGAGTTTAATCTGGATCTGCACGCCAGCTTAGCGTCAATGCGTAGCAGATTACGCGGTCAGTTGGGTCACAGCAGGCAGTTTGTTCAGGGAAGTCCGCGACCATGAAGGCACGTATCCTAGCATTTCGGCGTGAAAATGATTTGGATTCGATTGAAATGCAAACACGTTTCGAAGAGCTTAGCACCCAAGAGGCGCCTGTGAGACCGAAGTCCTCTATTGCCTATGTAGAAATAAAAAGGAAAGAAGTGGACTGCGGTACGGGGAAAGCTTAACATGTATATAAGAGGCTTACGACGGCGGAACTAGGCGCGTGATCGATGCTCGAGGGGAGACCTTGGAACAAGGGATTAGCACGCGCTCATTCGCTTCGCCACCCGGGTGTGTTTTTGCAAACAATGGAAATCATTTCTAGAGAAAGCGCAGTAAGAGTGTTGCAACTAACTCCTTTCGACGAAAGCTGAAGTTGTTTTCACAGATGGCTTATCATGGCAGCATATAAAGGATTAAATGAATCAATTAGGGAATAAGTTCATTTGTTGTTGGCGCTGTCGTTCCGTCCGTGTAAGCCCTGTTATTGAGCTATTACGCAAACTTCGAACGTGTGCTGTCGAAAGTGTTCGCAAGAACTGGACAATTAACACCATTCACAGAAAGCTCTTTTATAAACAGTGTTCGGAAAGTTTTTATTCTCCAGCAGACTTGCATCCAGACGGGGGTGGTGGTAGTGATGATGAGGGTGACGAAAACGAAGATGGTGAAAAGTGACTCGACGCCTCTTTCAGATGGTTCACGTTACTTCACAAATTTCGCAACACAGTGTTCAAGTGCTGGTACAGCGTACCGACGATGGCAAAAAAATTCTCTTTTGACAATATCGCGCACATTGACTGCGGGTGTCGCAAACCGGAAGGACACCTCTGAGTGATTGAAGGACATCCACAGAATGCAAGTATATTATTCCTCTGAAATCTAAGGTCTAACGAAATCTCGTCTGGTCGGGTAGTAAGTAACTCATTTCAACAGAAAAAAGGCAGACGCCGACCAAAGGTTTTTGTCAAAACAGACGTTTCGGCTTCCATACGGAAGCCGAAACGTCTGTTTTGGTCGGCGTCTGCCTTTTTTTCTGTTGAAATGAGATATTGTTCCTCTACTAAGGTCTAATTTAGAGCCGCCGTAAATACAGAGTGCACTGCGCAATCTGCGATAGCCGCGGTTTCAGAATGTGAGGAGGTATTCTGAGCTATAGCCGCCACTAATCATGACTGATAGCGCGAATGCTGTTGGCTTACAGGCTGTGCAGAGTCAACCGGTTTGAAGAGAGAGTGTCAGTGGGCCCCGCTCTCTTGCTACAAGTCTAACCTACAGTTGCTGCATGCATTTACTTTCGTCTCATGGCGGCCTTCCTTCCTAACTCCTCCGTTCTTGTACCAACTTTTTTGTTGTGCAAATAATCGTTTCTCATTGATCTCCTGACAGATGGTATCAAGCAAGCCTGTTCCGATCATTTAGGCACATGCAGCATCCAGACAAACTGTAGAAAACCGGTTGCATATCTATATATGCTACCGTGCCAACGAGTCCTACGGCAAGTCGCGTATGTACGTGCGAATATGAAGAATGGGCTTTTTAGAGGAACGATTCAGCCGCTTCTCTCGGTGACCGTTCTCATTAAACTCAGGGGTGGCTGACTTGGTTCACCTCAACATACATCTTGAAATTAAAGCGTACTGAATGAGCTGTTGCTTTCTTTTCAAGAAATAGTCTGATTCTCATGTTACCGGTCAGCTTTCGTTCAGTCTATGTCCCTTTCGAGTCGCGGTGGCCACGTGAGGAATGCGCAGCTACTGCTAAACTATTGTGATCTGTATACTCCATTTTCTCCCTACATTTCCTCCTCCTCCTTGTATACTCCATTTTAATTAGCCCATTAATATACCTGTTCATTACAGAGTTCCGATTGCTAGCGGATTCGATTACGCAGGTCCTGCCATTTTCTCTGACAGTCTAACCAATAGTGGGAGACTGAAAACAAGAAAACGCGCAGGGCGGCAGTTGAATAAGAAAACAATGCTTCGAAATTGAAAAGTAAACCTCATACGATTATAATTTTAAAATTTATAAGTAATAAGGAAATGTTCCCTAAATACAGCATTCGCGATAACGAACTCATCCAGGTTGCCCCAGCGACCGATTGTAACGTTGAGATTAAGCAGCACTGCTCAGTGAAAAGCTGAGCGAGCTGTTAACTTGGTCCGAACTCGTTACTGCACGTCAATGATCAGTGCAACACATTTCTGTGCCACTGTTATAGCGTCGCGTCTTTGAAGCGTACAGGACCACCGAAAAACGGCGGTGCGCGAGTGCTTCTGCCTGGGTCTTAAGTATACGTATAAGCAGAGTAGAATTTCCCTCGTATAGGAAGCGTAGGTGACGCAGCCCTCATTTACCTGTATGAATGCTCTAAAGGGTGTGCACAACATTGCAGGTTTTTGAATTCCAGATTAAGTTAGTGGACGGTGGTGGAAGGATCTGCCAAAACACCACCCAGCAGGTGGAGGCTTTACTCAGACGCCAAAGCCGACGCCGCCGAACAGTCTTCGCCTTCATGGCCCTCCTAATGCTTTCGGATTAAAATGCGTCAGGCCGAAGCATGTTAGCCTGATATTGAGAAACCTACAACAACTTCAACGGGCCTAAAGGGTTTCCTACTGAAAAACGGTAACGCAACAAATCCAATACAAAAAAGAAAAGGAAAGGCAAGTCAAATACAGGCATGAAAAGGTTCATGAAGGGTGCGAAATTAAACGCCAGTTATTCGAGGGGAGAAAGTGTCTCTGTCACTCACGACTCCGGGCTGCCGCTGAATCGAGGACGGCACAAGACGGATGGGGAAAGAGCATGAGCCAACGTCTCCTTGTGACCGCTCGGCACGGCACAAATCACCCGCCGCGAACGACGCACCGACCGCGGCTGCGGCCTGCGCGGGGGCTGCACGGCTCGCTGCGGCAGCTACCGCGCGATGCCGCGCGCCCAACGAACCTCGGATGCTGCCAGCACGTTCATCCTTGTGCACAATCCCATCTTGCACGCAATACGTGAATGCGTCACGAAACACAGAAAGCGCGTGAGAAAGTCCGATGTTGGCCGCTTCCGTGGCCGGTTCTGACCGCAGGCCACTGTAAGGAGACTTCGCCGGAGGCTTAGAAACAGTCGAACCTCGTTATAACGAAACGGCTTTCAACGAAGTAATTGATATAACGAAGGAATGACGGTTGCCCTTGGAAGTTCGGTTAACACTGGCTGCAACGAATCTACGGCTATAACGAAGTAATCGCCGGGCCCCTTCAACTTCGCTACAACGAGGTTCAACTGTATCTCAAGGCAGTTGGGTCATTATTTCGTCCTTTAAGCAGCGTGACTCTCCACTTGCGGCTGCGATTCGACACATTGGCGATAACCTTGTGTAGGCTATATATTCGCCCTTTTTTTTTTCTGTCGCCATTATCATCCATTATAACTGTCATCCCTCCCCCACCCCCTTTCCTCCACTACAGATTAACAGTCCAGAGATAACTCAGGCCTACCATTTTTCGTTCCTTTGTAACTAAACATCTGTCGTCTCGCGCAGTGCATTCTTGTGTATTGCACACAACTACTATGTTGGGTTCTATTCCTTGGCTTCTTCATCCTAAGAGGAGCGGCAGTTTCTGTTTTCTGGAATTGACATACGTTTTTGCATACGTCTCAACGTGCACGCACACACAGTTGCTTTGTTAAGGACATGTCACCAAAAATGCTGAAAAATTAGTAACCAAGAATCATCACAAAAAGTGTTACATAGATAATCCTGTAACATTTCAATCCGCTATTTTGTTCTTTTTTTCAGCAGGTCGTGGTTGTAACGGCTAAGCCACTGCACGGTTTGGATGCAAAGTTGTGAGATAAGTCACCATCTGGCGTAAGTTGCTAAAATGCTATCACATTCTGTTGCTGGGCACAACTTTTCAGAGTTCTTTCTATGCCACTGCAATAGAACCGTGATGGAGGCTAGGTGCAAAAAAAACGGTCACGGACTGAGATATGGGCGCACTTTAAAGAACCGCAGCAGACCGAAATGAATCCAGAGCCTTCGAGTACACGCCATTCTTCCAGCCCAATTGTAAGCCTTGTCACGTAAAAGTGTATTAGTCATGAACTGCGTCATTGTTGACTGCCCGATATCCTCTCCGCATGTACTTTGCGTTGTCTGATTTCTACGAACCAAATGCCACACCAAGCTAATTTCCCTTTCATGCAACACTCTCCCTGCATCCGCTTGCGAGCCATCCTTGATGTTCACAGGTCTTTAGCTTTCCCATACATTCTCAATTAGTGTCAACTCTATCTGAAAGCGCCATTTTCTGTAAGGTAAGCGCATCGAAGATAAGTATTACTAAAGCTGAAGTGATGTTGTCAGTTGCCACTGAGCATTCCTAGCCAGATGTCGCAACCGTAACTTACACGTAATAGTATTGCGTCATTTTTATTCCCTGTTCCTCAGCATGACATGACGAAGCTTTTCTTCACTAGATAATATTTCTCAACTTCGACGACCGCATAAGTGCCTTCCAATAATTTCCAGTCGCCAGACTGCCGCTCTACAGCTTCTGAGCTCTCCTGGTGCGAACCGCGCAAATCACGACCTCCCGACGCAAGCCATAATGATAGAAGGCGCGCTCAAAAGCACGCTTGGGAGAAAACGATTGTGAAAGGCGCTATTTTTCCTGGCCAAACAGAAAAGACGTGAAACAAACAGCAAAAGAGTTTGACGATAGTCGCAATCATCTCAAACGATCACGCATTCTATGCGCAACATGGCCACGCCTTGCATTCACTCCAGTGATTGCTTTTCTCGAAGGCAATTTCTAGAAGCTCTTTGAGATTCGATGATCTCGCAAATCCGATCGCTTAACCACTCCTAGTGATCAACCGCAAACACATGGCCCTGCCGTCTTGAAACGATTATAAGGCTTGCCTTTGCGCAAACTACACCTCATACTCGAGCACCTGTTGTGTGCCGAATAATGTGGAATATCCAAAGTGGAACAGCAATCTTCACCGTTTCGCTAGTTTCCAAACTGATGTCAGTGAACTGCCATTGAACGCTGATCGGTTCACTGCTCATTCGTTGAAGCGTAGATTGCACGCGTAAACGGTTCCCCGCCGCGGTGGCTCAGTGGTTAGGGCGCTCGACTACTGATCCGGAGTTGCCGGGTTCGAACCCGACCGCGGCGGCTGCGTTTTTATGGAGGAAAAACGCTAAGGCGCCCGTGTGCTGTGCGATGTCAGTGCACGTTAAAGATCCCCAGGTGGTCGAAATTATTCCGGAGCCCTCCACTACGGCACCTCTTCTTCCTTTCTTCTTTCACTCTCTCCTCTATCCCTTCCCTTACGGCGCGGTTCAGGTGTCCAACGATATATGAGACAGATACTGCGCCATTTCCTTTCCCCCCCAAAAAAACAATTATATAAACGGTTCGTGCCGTGCGTTGTACCAAGTGTTGTAAGTGGGTTTATGCGCTGCGAATGCATACATGGGGGGTGGGGGTTGGGGGTAAACATGCTGCCTCAGACGTCAAAAGATATATAGGAGAGGTTTCTGTGGTCAGTGGTGTGATGACAATGTCATCGAAAAATGTGAAAAAGTGTCGGAAATTTCTTTCACAAAGACCTAACTCGAAGACCCTAAGGCTAGTACTGAGGAAAGTCGTCTGTCTTGTTTTTCAGGAGGTCGGTTCTTGAGATGGGTTTACCGGCATCGCGTGAAAAATGAGTTCGTGGAGCGGTTCTCTATGAAATTTTCTGCCGGCTTTGAAAATTGCGAGCCAAACGAGCTTAAAAAGTAACGAATTTATCTGCCGTCGTATTTACAGCGGCCACCTGAAACGTCAGCGCTGTCAGCCATAAGCAATGTTGCCAGAGGGCACCGCTATCAGAGCAAGACTTGACCAATGAGAATGACAAAAAGAAGTAAAGGAAAAGGAAAGCTCACAAAATTCGGTCCTTGAAGGTGATTTTACGGCAAGTGACCAAGTGTGCGCTATAATAATTTTGAACCTGCGGTGAGAAATAGGCGTGCATGCTCTATAGATTACAGACCTTCACACGCTGTGTCAGCTTGAAGGAAAATGCTGGCGGTGATAGCAACACTGTCACCCCCGAATTGCGGAGCTGTATACGGCGGCCGCCACACATATGTAATTTTGACTCCATTTTTCCTTTTAACAAACCTCCGTTTTAGCGAAATGCTCATCTATGACTCTTGAAAGGAGTTGAATCAGGATTTTGGTCTTGGCTAGTTTGTTCATTGTTGCTAAATATTAATACAGCGCAACGGAACAAGGACACGAGAATACACACAACACAGGACGGGCGCTTGAAAGGTGACCTACAGATCTAGACTCACTTCAGTTTGAGGTTCCTTATAATATTAAAGCGTGTTATTTGCTATAATATTAAAGCGTCTTATTTGCTCTGTAGAGACGCCGTGAGTGAAAAAAAAAACGTTGAAAAACACAGCTGCCTCTCCTATCAAGTCACAGCTCAAAGCACGTACGAGTAGAAGCACGAGTAACAGGAAGCACTTCCAACAAAGGAGCAAGTGTTACGAGCACTAAATTTGCCAAAACAGGTCGCAGAAACTCAGAACAACTTCAGCGGAAGTTTATGACGTCACGATCGCGCCGTTCGCGCAAGGTAATTTAATTGTACGGTAAATGAGCTAGGAAAGTACGCACAGTAATATAGAAACAATGACAACAGCAGTAAGAAAAGAGTGCGCTTCCTTATTCATTACCTCTTTGTGCGTCGTTAAGAAAATTTCCATGAATCTTGAAGAACCGTTTCCCAGAAACCCGGTTAGGACGGCTGCTGACGAAGCAGAAAAGAAAAAAAGACGAAAAAAAGGGGTGGCCAGCCTCTGCATTGGACTTTTCCATTATGCAGGCGCACTAACGAGATATTCTTCGAAAATTGTTAGCTCGAAGAAAATATAAAACTACTTAGACAACGAATGAGTTTTCGGTCTTGCATACCTCGGGTGTGGTGCTTCGGATAGGGTGCGCGGAAAGGGTGGCTGCGTTGGTGTTTTTTGTTTTGTGTTTGCTTTTGAATTAGGCTTAGTTTCGTTTATCACGGCTCAAGGAACAAACCTCCATAAATGTAGTACACGGTTGAATGTAAACATAAACCTTATACCAATTTAATGGACGACTGGTCGGAGACCCCTGCTCCCACGCGTAAGATATGTGCTTCATATATCCGTGCCAGCTCGCTTCCGCCATCTGATTATGGAAGGGAAGTGAGCAGAGAAAGCAGTTTTCTTTCTCTGCTTTCATTTTTCTTTACTGGCTGCTTGCTGTCTCCAGCGCTCACGCGAGTTTGCACGAAGTTATACGCTGTAAGCTTGCTGTTTTGTTTTCAAACTTTCGTTTAGCATTTTTATGGATAAAAAACTTTACCCTGCTCAAGAACAGTCTGTCCCGAAACTGCTCAGTTGCCAAATAAGAGGCAGAATTAGACTGCACTGCTGTGCCCAGATAGTCCCGTTGCTACAAAATGCAGTCCGCACTTGTGTCTAAGGAAGGACAAGTGTTTCTACGACACTGTTTACGTATAAGGGCCTTCGAGTTGAATTTATACACGACTCGCACTACTTACTGAAAATGGATCAAATGCCCATTCCCGCGACTTTGAGACATATCTATTTCTCAGATTTCAGGTGCTTTAACGAATGTTTTACCTTTGAGCATATGTTGCGATTTTTTTTTATTCCTTCATAATTTGGGCGTAATGGGATAATAATCATTCGCAGGATAGCTACATACATGGACAATTTTGTCCCTAATTTTTCATAGCGCACGCTGTTACTCTCATTCATATAAACAACAATGACCTCCGGAAATAACTATGTTGCAGCGCTTTGCTGCAAACTATTCTTGGAAGTTAGTTTGATAAGTGGTTTATCTAATAAGGAAGCATTTATAAACACCATATATTACATTATGACGTCAAAAGAGAAATCGGGCAGTCTGATAATTGAATCTTATGACGTCTACATTGCTCAATGATCACACTGATTCGCTTAAAAGTCGTTTACCATGCTGCGAACGAACGATTTCACGAAAGAAGTGAATCCTCGATGCCTACGCCTCTGAGTCACGCAAAACTTCTATTCAAGCAGCTGGGACGTTGAATATAGCGCATTCTCTGTTTCAAACCCTCTCCGAGGTGTTGAGGGATGTGACCTGCAATCAGTATCGATACTGCGCATCACACAGTGAAATTTGAGCACAGGTAACAGTGCTTTTGTGAACAAGCTCGGTTATATAGGCTTACATTATTTTCCATGCCTCGCGACTGCGAGTATTTTAATGCGTGCTTGCAGGTAATAAAACAAACTTTGAACTTGGTGGCAGTCATCGGCCTGTTTCGCGTGTGGCTTGAACAGTAGAACTGTATACAGTAAATGGGGCAAACACGTATTGGACTTCGCACTCAACTGATCATACGATTTTACGCCAGCGAGCAAGCGTGCGTGCGTACGTACTACGTCCGTCCGTCCGTCCGCCTGTGCGTGCGTGCGTGCGTGCGTGCGTGCGTGCGTCTATCAAGGCGACTCTGTCATTGCGCGGTCCTATACCAAGTTTTAGTGTTTTGCGGAATTTTTTCGTTAACTTGCAGGAATATATCCGTCTTTCCTGAAAATGCTTTTGACTTCAAAACCACTCTTTTCTAGGACACAAACAAACATGCAACCAGAATGTTAGCTCTTTTTTTTCTGCTTTTATTCTGCTAACACATTCACACCTCACATTTTTGTTTTCAAAATTTAGACAGGCATGAATTTATGCTTCAACTCGTCGCTCATAATTCACAAGACACATTTAGGCGTCCGATGACATATAAACAAAAGAAAGAGGAGGGAACACAGCAGTGAAGGCAAATTCGGAATGATCAGGGGCGCCTTTTAATGTCACCTTAAATACATCGTCACACGAGAGGCGCGTTTTTCAATGTGGGCCCGTCGCTTTCTGAGCATGAGAGGGGGTGTGTTCCCCAAGCCCAAACCAATAACGGCCGACGTTGGAGGGCGCGCGACGCACGGAGTAAAGCTGGCCGCGGATACGCAATTACTAGAAAGCAGCGCGCACAACTTACAGCCCCCCCCCCACCCCCCCCCCCCCCTCCCCCCCCACGCGCGGGTCGTAACAGCGTACGGTCCTGTCAGAGCGTCGCGCTTCATCCTATCGGCGAGACGGACTGAGCATACAGGGCAACCAGCGGATGGGAGTGTGCCGGCAGAAACGCGGCGTTTATTTTTATTCAATTTTATTTATTCAATACTGCAAACTGTGTACAGGTCAAAGCAGGGTGGGTAAATATAAACAAAACAAATATAAACAAACTTAATAAAACATCAAAGCGTGGCGAAAACAATAAAGAATCATTCCAGTCGGTTACGATTGCGCAGATTCGCTAAGGAACAGAGAGAGAAGGATGGAAGGGGGAATTACCTTGTTGTATTCCACAGAAATAGTGTGTTGGTGCGGCATCCACAATTGGCGCATTATTATGGTTTTTCTCACACTAGAAACTAGAAGTAATTAGGTTATGCCCAGGAACTCAGTTCAATAAAGAGGACAGCCAGCACAAATTCAGCCATTGCGCCGTTAATTGACAAACGTATATGTGCCGAGAGATTTCAACTTTCGTCCCTTGATTTTATAATGCTTGAGCTGGCTTTCACAATGGCGCCTGATTTTAGCATAACTTGGACGGCGCAACTATCCGACATATCAATTTACATGGGGTAAACTTCGCAGACATATTTGCAAGCCTATAATCGCTCTGAATAAGCCGGAGTGAATACAATGAGAGTTAATTTATCTATTTATTTGTTTATCTATATTATTTATCTATTTATTTATTTTCCAATACTGTTAGCCGGTGAAGGCCGTTACAGTGCGGAGGCAGAAAACAAACTTTTTCCACAAAAAGCAAGGTTGCTAGAAATAAACAAAACAACAAAAAACAATCCAAACATGAGTGAAAAATTGCAACGTGTACAAAGTGCATTTTAAAGGTTCCGGTTAATACCATTTCCGAATGATGACAACGTGTCAGATTATGGATCCGCAGCTAGTAAGATATTTCACTGGGCTATAGCTCTTGGGAAAAAAAAATACATAGGCGCAAGCATTAAGGCGTGATTGTGGAGCGCGGTGTTTATAATCATGCTTTCTTCGTAAATTCCTTGGTTCTTCTAAAGTTAGGTAATGTGTTGTATCAATATCAAATGCCATGCTGCATTATACGCGAAAGAAAGAAGGCAAAAAAAAGAAGTCACAGGTGAAAAGCAATGCGCCTGCAAGCTAGAGACGCAAGCCAGAAAAGTGTAGGTAAAGCATAGAATGCGCACGCCCTCACTGAGCGAGATACTATCCCTGTTTAAGCCGCGAGTAGGGCATTGTTGTTGCGAACGTCTTTATAGGCCTCTAAAAACAAAACTAAAGAACCGGTTCTTGCGTGCAGCATCAGCCGGGTGTTAAGATGCAGTTTTGAAAGAGAGGTCCGGCGTGCTGTGGTTTACTTGGCTCGAGGCCGGTTCTCTCTGAAAGTAACTTCCTCGAGCCATAATCCGCTCTGGCCAGCTGAAAGAGGGGGCTGCAGGCACTGTGCGTCACATTTCGTTTCAGTTTGATGAAATATCCGGACAGTGCAAAATCGTGGACTAATGTTCCCAGGAGTGACACTGTGCTAGTAGCTAACAGAGTGAATTGAATCACGGTCCCTTACTTACGTTCAATTCGGATTTATTTCCCAGTATTCGCTAGATTGTTTTGTGTGGCTGCGACCTGCCCGACGAACCTCTAACTTGACCAGAGGGCCAACACCTCACTTTTCCGACTTTTAAAAATCAGTTCAGGTATCACCGAGGAGTACAGATCAAGTTCTCCCCGTGCTGTGCTCACCGACAACAGTTTGTATAAATAAAATGATAAATTTGCCGTGCGCTTCACTGCGGACAGCGTGCGTTAACTGATCGATTTGGGTAGCGGAACCCCATGAGCTAACAACCCAAGCCCAAGTTGAACGCAATGAAGGTCGCCAGGAAGAGCAAGAACTTCAGCCAGTCCCAGTTGCCGTGCAAAAGAGCGCCACGGATCGAGTGACTCGCGAATGATGGCAAAGGAGAAGGGAAAAGGGGGGAGAGGGCGATGCTATTCCCATTCGCACCAATGTCCATTCATACGGGGCGAGATATATGTGGCGCACGGACAGAATATATACGGTCGCCGACTGCGGTATATGTGAACAACTAGGGGGCAGCGGTTGCATGGCTATACAGCGCCGCGTCTCGGCGGCGTCTGTGAGGCGTGAAAATGAGAACGTGAAAGTTCCCGTGACCCCTTCTCGGAGCTGTCACTGTCGCTGCGGACCGTACGCCATGCGCACACGGGAGCGTGTTGTCGGCGTGTATTTGTGCTTCTGTGAGTGAGTGCTTCTGTTGTGTGCACCGGTGCGAAGGGTGCAGTGCAGGCGCTCGTTTGCCAGTGTACCTACTTTCGTTCGGACATGTTTGCGTAGGCACGTATTATACGGGAAGAAAATGTGGAGAGAAAGAAATCAAAGAGGGCGAGGGGGAGGCAGTGACATCGAGCGGGAAAGAAGGAAGGCCCCCCCGGCTTCTCGAGGACTGCCACTTAATCCTATTTCGGTCTAACTGACAGTTTGGGGTCTGGGACGCTATTGTGAGGCTCGGGAGCGACGCTTCGTGCTCTCGCCAGACAAAACAAAAGCGTCAAGACGACGGCACAGACATGCTCCGCTTGTCTCTCCCCACCCGCACCTCCAGCGCCGTCGTCGTATACTGCGTTCTCCTCTCGGGAGCCGCGTTACGCGCGACGTCTTAAACGCCGAGGAAACTCGCGGCGAGCGACAAGCACCGGGCGGAAAGTCCTCGGCTTTCGCCGTGGACCGCACGCGGCACGCATGAGTCGTAATCGCGCTCGTTAGCTTGTTTTGCGCCAACAGAGCCGCGGGTTCGGAGCACTTATGCTATGTCGAGAACGCGCGCGATAAAAATGCAACTCTGCGAGCGAGCGCGTTTAAAGAATACATTGTGGCCGGTTTACGGTCGTTGAAGTCGTAACAGGAAGTATGTGGCCAGGCGAAGGGCACGGGCGATGCGCCTTATGGGTTAAAGCCGTCGTCTTGGTTTCTGTTGTTCCGTCTGCGGCGTACCGGCAAAGTGGTGAATTTATGTCTATGTTTATGTTTATGGGGGTTTAACGTCCCAAAGCGATTCAGGCTATGAGAGACGCCGTAGTGAAGGGCTCCGGAAATTTCGACCACCTGGGGTTCTTTAACGTGCACTGACATCGCACAGCACACGGGCCTCTAGAATTTAGCCTCCATCGAAATTCGACCGCCGCGGTCGGGATCGAACCCGCGTCTTTCGGGCCAGCAGGCGAGCGCCATAACCACTCCGCCACAGCGGCGGCTAAGGGGATGAATTAATGCGCACCTTTTACATCAGCAGGCTGTCTTTGGGTAAATGAAAAGGCTAAAAAAAAGCGCTTTGCCTGGGGGCACTGCGCTCAGCCTGTAATGCGCTGATGAAATGAAGAAAAGGTCCTGCTGCTGCTAGTAGAAGGTAAAGGTCATCGAGAAACAAAGTTTATGCTGGACTGCTTGTCGGCAAAGTTTGCTTCGGCATTTCTTAATGTGGAGCTGCCTCTGAGCAATAAATGAATGTAGGTACGCTTGTGCTTTCAACGTCCCTCTAGACGATCACTTTTGCACGCCTTTTTTTTTTTTCGTGTGCGGCACGTGCGCAGTTTAGATAATGTCCGCCGCATAGAAAGAGACAGTGACCTCGTTGGCAGCATGCGTTTCTAATGCAACCGGCTTAATGCAAGCACGCTGACGCGGAATGAGCAGCGTCAAGTTACGCTTGGTTTGCTTAAGTCACGAAGTTCGAGACGGAAGCGAGAGATTGAATACGCACGCGCCAGAACGAAAGCACAGTAGCTCGCGGGGCATTCGAACAGTTTCTTCGCACGAAGGACTCGTTCCACTCTGTGCGCGAGCACGAACGCGCAGCCTTCAGAATGATAATACCGGCCGCAAGACTGGAGCGGACTTTGCCCTGAAGTGCAGTTCAGTTTAATCTTCTTGAATAAAGGATAACCGTTGGTTATGCGTCAAGAAGAGAAGAAGAAAGGAGGCACGAAAGAAAGAACGACGAAAGCAGGCGTTGAAAATAAAGAAAGAAAGAAGGAAAGGAAGAAAGAGAGAAAGATGGAAAGAAGGAAAAGAAGAAGAAAAGAATAAATAAATAAATAAATAAATAAATAAATAAATAAAGCAAGGAACCTAGAGGAATATTGGGTGAGTCGTCCCTCATCTCGTTTCGAGCGGTTTTGTACAACATGAGCCGCGGAAAAAGAGAAGGAAGAAGAAGAAAGATGAAAGAAAAAGTGAGTAAAACAGAAACAGTCACAAACGAACTAACTAAAAACAAAACAACTTCAAAGTGCTGCAGTAGGGTGGGCTTCATGGCATATTGCATCACGTATTTCGCGTGGTCATGTAGTTAAGAAAAAGCCATCTATACCTTTGCTTGACAAACCTCCCTTTACGATATGTGCGTAGTAATACCCTTCTCAACGACGGATAATTTACTGCTGACTGAGGGCTGTAAATAAGTTGGCCTAGCTTGTAAGAAACTACCTTGAGGTGCACTTGGTTTAATTGATAGTGTGTTGCATGATTAGGCGCAGCAACCGTTTTGAGTGTGATGTCAACTTTACATTAAGTGGACACTCAAGAATCTCGAAGCATGGTTTAAGAGGGAACGAGGTAATTAAAACTATTTTCGTTAATTATGCATTAAATGTACCCAAATTTGCACAGATATGTATCATTTTATGCTGATTTCAGAACTGCGTTTTATATTTATCTAGCTGGTACAGCTGTTGAGTAATTACATTTAACAATCTCGTAAAGCCATCCCCGGAGCGCTGAATAATTAAGAGCAAATGCGCAGGTATGGAATTTCAGCATGTTTCTAGAGGTCTATTTTGTGAATAAAGATATTAGATTTTTCAACGCATAGTAACTTTAAAAAAGGATTTGAAGTTGACCACGCATATCTAGATCAGAATTATTTCAACAGAAAACGATTTCAAAAAAGAATAGCAGACATATAGAGAGAAATTAAGAGCTTTATTGCACTCTTTATTGTCTTAGAAGCCGTGCGCAACGAACAATCATTCTACTTATATTGGTTACGAAATGCCGCATATTCTTACACCGTGCCGCACAGCACGGTGTAAGAATATGGTTACAGCAACTGCATGAATAGTGGAAGATTAGAAAATAAACCGTAAAATTTCTCCCTCGTTTGTAGCCTCGTACGCTTTCGCTTTCGTTCAGAGAAATGCGGCATAGGAACCAACGGAAGCTCTGATCTTTCCTTTTCGTATTGATAATAAAATGGTGGTGCGGCGTCTCCGGAAACGCCCGGAACTCACGGTGAGCCGGGACCATCGAAAGCGCGACTAGCTCACAATTTGCAGTCACAACCCTTTAAAAAGCCGCCATTATCGATAATTGGTACTGCATATTTTGCATAATTTTTTTGTCAGAAGACATCTGAAGGCCCGAGGGCTACGAAAACAGAAAAATTGAGAAATTTTTTACTAAGCTGGTCATTTTGATCCCCCCCCCCCCCTTCCCATAAAGCTGACTAAATCGCGGCGAAAGACAAGGCACGGTGGTATCGAGATTTAGGCTTCATACTTCAAGCTTCGCGCATGCATTGGGTGCACTAGGAAATGCGAAGTTGGGGGAAAGATAAGAAATGGGGGATTGAGAGGAGGAGGAGGAGGAGGAGGAGGAGGAGGAGGAGGACAACTTCATTGGAGGCCAGCACCAGGACCTCATTAAAAGTAACGCTTGCTCTGCTAGCGCCCGTTGGGGATTCGCCGATTCCGAATGAAGCCAAACACTCCAGGCTGAGAAGATCGCATCTCAAGGTGTACTTGCGCATGTGCACTGAAGCGCAGCTCTGTTGGGACAGATGATGAGCAAAGCTGCAGTGCAGGCAGAGTTGCACTCTTGCTTTAAGCGCCGCATAAGCGCTGACTGTCTTGAAACAGTATCCCGCCACGCGCAGCATGTCTGCTTCGCTATTATATGCACGAGGCAATTTTTTAACTGAGGCGAGGAGCGCACAGCAGACGCGGGCCCGAATCTTCAACTACGGTAAATAGAAGTGTATGAAACGAAGCCAGCGATATTATCGCGTCACCTTTTTCGGCGAATTGTATCTATGTTGATTCATCTGCAATATTTAGCAAAAGTTTTTTTGCCACTTTTGTATTTCTTTTCATATATATCACAGTAGCTGCTGAGTGCGAACGATGGCGTCATATCTTGTAGGAGTTTGTTGGTCACAACAGCGCATAGTATATAGCAGCACAAAAGAGCCTTTATTTTCTGCCGCGGCTTAATCGTTGCTACCCATTTGCGTTCTTCCAAATTGCCACAGCCAATGCACAAAATCAATAGGAAAATCATTACGTGTCTGAATTCGCTGTTGTTGTTAGTGGCTATTCATTAATGAAAATAACAATGGAAGGAAAAGATGATGCTAGCCACGGCATCTGCCATCGAAACCTGAAGCACCTGAGGTGCGGCTAGAGGGAAATAAAGTAGGAAACTTCGCTGCGGCATTGGTTGACTGAGACCTTCTGTTGTCTCATGAAAGAGCTAGAATTTGAGTCAGCTGCTCGAGTTAGAGTGTGAGAATTCGGCCTTGAAGAACGACCTCGTTTCATGAATATCAAAGGACGCTTGTAGAAGCACACCCAAATCACAGTGCTAAATTAAACGCGCGTACTTGTTGGCCAGAACCGTGTGAAATATTCGTGCTCTACTCGTACTCTATTATTACTCTATTATTTTAATTTTCTCCCTGCCCCGCCAAGATTGTAGTAAAGGAAGAGAAGCAAGAAAAAAACAAAGGGGGAAAATGAGCCCACTGAGAGAATTTCTGCCTTCTCACGCAGTCGTACTCGGTACTGACCTGTACTAAACATATACGAGCAATGTAGAAGCGGCCCCTTGCTTGTGCCTTTATTTCACGGATAAACCACCGTCCTCTGCTCCGTCAAAACAAAACACACACTCTATTTCTTGTCGCGCTACCTAAGTGGAACAAAGGCGGCACACAAACGGCAGGTGCCAACGCGACCTGCGTACGGCCGCGCAGAAGTGGCGAAGCGAGCATGACAACAACCCCGTAGGGGGCAGAAATATAACGTGGGAACACTTTCGCCCGGAGAGTCGCGCTTCTCAGCAGTTCCTCGAGCGCGCCGGCGGCCGAGAGTTGTTCATTTCCGCATTCCGGGCAGAGCGCCGCTCGGAATGCGGCACGAAACACCCCGGCAACTCGCTGCAGCCTTCGGCGCCGAAGTTTGAATGCGCAGCACATATCGGTGCAGTCGCAGCGACAAAGGCATCGTTCGCAAGCCTGGGTGCGAAATAAAGTGCGAACGTTTGGAACTGAGGACACCCGGAACAAAGGGACGCTTTGGAGAAAAGGTGTACTTTGTTGCCATTTCTTCATCCATCCATGAAGCCTCTTGAAGGCTCTGTGTGGCTTCTTTTCCTAGAATAAGGGGAGTAGACTACATGCC
Source organism: Amblyomma americanum (assembly GCF_052857255.1). NCBI lineage: Eukaryota > Metazoa > Arthropoda > Arachnida > Ixodida > Ixodidae > Amblyomma > Amblyomma americanum. The sequence goes on along the minus strand of NC_135499.1, from coordinate 203,187,912 downwards.
TAAGACGAAGTCTGTAGAAGACGAACGGCAGATTGGGCGAGTTGGTAACAATTCATGATAGTTCAACAGCGAAAACGAACAGGTAACGGTAGGAGAAGGGACAACGGAACAGAGCTGAACTTGCAACTGAGTTTTATTGGAAGTACGCGGCGTCAATTTGTACAACACTACAATTGCGCACATGCGCAAACCTATCTGTGATGCTGTCTCCTCGGGAAGGGTTCATGCGTCATAGTGAATAGCAGTTCGGCGATATATTCGCTTGCTTTTGAGCGGTTTTTACATTTTACGAGAAAGTCTGTGGTTGGCTATGAGCATGTGCGCAGTCTTAGTGTTGTATAAATTGATGTGCGCACTTCCAATAAAACTCAGTTGCAAGCTCAGCGCCGTTCTGCTGTCCCTTCTCATAATCTGTCCTGTCCGTTTGCGCTGTTGAACTATCATGAGGTCTGTAAGGTTTTAGGTTCCAGACCTTATGATAGTTCTGTATGTTACTCTCTCTGGTAGCCGACAGGGTTAAGCCGAGCATGATAGCGAGATCGTTCAGTTACCAGCACACCGTCACGAGTAAAAAAGCGCACAAAAGAACAAAAACCGAAGAGGGTGCTGTTGTGTTTCTCCGGACTCATCCGGGTTCTTTCTGCCACGTTGTTACACTCACGATGAGCTCCTCTTTTCCACGTACCTGTAACTAAAGCACAACGGTCTCTTTCAACTACTTGGCTTATCTTTTTTCCCAGCGCTGGACGAAAGCTCTATTGTTTTCTTGTCGTTTTTTTGTTTGATTTTAGTTTGTGCGTGATTTTAGTTTGCTTTGCGTGCTGTTTCCTGTCTTTTCAGTAAAGAAAAGCAACACGAAAGTTATGGATTCCGCGCAGATAGCTATTGCTAATTGCTTGCCGAGAGTTTTCTAGCCTGCGGCTTCTTATATGGCTGTAATTTGAAACGTCCTAAGACTTGGCGAGCTCTCAGCGTATCGGTGCCGGCACTGTGGGAGAAAACAAACACCGGGCTCACTCACTGAAAAGCTCAGTTGCGTTAATAGCAAGAGCATGCAGGAAGCAAAACTTCACCACTTTCGAGCAGACCCTGACACCTTCACATAATAAGTCCACGTGGCGCTGAGGCAGATCGGTACGCTGTGATAGTTCAGTACTTGCAGGGACCACAAAAGAAAGCCCCTTGTGAGTCTGTCGCGAATGTCTTCCAGCTTGCGTCACAGACTGTGCACCCTGTGCCTTTTACCCATTAGGTGCAGCACAAAATGTCTGCGCTTCAGCTGACAGCTTTAAGCAGTGCCACTTTGGTGCGCGCCACAGCCGCTGATAAATACTTTAGTGTAGGCTGATCACAGAAACGCCAATTCAGCTGCGGCTCATGCGCCGTAAAGCTATAAGAGATGGTAGGCGGGTCAAAATAACGCCGAAAACTGAGACTTCCAGGTTTTGAGATCATAATGCAGATTCATAGGCTCAATGTCTGCTCGTAACATTACTGATAAGGAATATAGTACCTTTGCGAGACTGTGTAGCTGGAAAAATTGAGCACCCTTTGAGTACATTTCAAGAGAAGCAAAATAAGGCACATCACTTATCGCAAGACCTGCGAGGAAGTCCTGGGGCACCCGTACATTAAGATTGCAACATATGGTGCTCTTGTACCGTCATATGTAAGGTAGCGAATGCCGGATTCCGGTAATTGGAGAGAACAGCGCAAGATAACAGCGATATAGCATTAGCAAGTGCTTGAAAAGCGCGCAGTAAGAATATTTGGCAAGGATGTTTGGCTGCTGCAAGTGAAAATAAGGGAAGAATCTTACGGCGAAATAAAAAGAGGAGCCAAAACTACGTCGTAAAATCCAACCGGCTTTCCATGCTGTCTTGTTTTTTCTTATTTTTTTTCTGGTCGTTTTCGAAACGCAATCAGATCGCGGATGAGATGTGAGAATCCACTACACCACACCTTTATTGTCTTTAAGTATGCGACGTGAAATGGAATGCGTAACACCACCCATGTACCGAGAGCGGTTATCTTTCGCAAAAGCTGGGGGGGGGGGGGGGGGGGGCGCTCCTGTGCACATCTGTACTCTAGACGAGTCGCGCATTGAGAGTCCTGACTATGAAACAGGACAGGCGATAAGACGCGAATTAGCATCAACGACGGGAACCAGACTGGCAAGATATTTTGTAACTGATGCGAGTTTGTGACTCTCGACAGCGCACTCCTCGTTGGCTATCGCGGTTGTCATGCGCGCTATTCCTGACCAATCAAGGACAAAGCTTTCGTAGAAAAAAGAAAAAAAACTTCGTAAATTCGCCTGCAGGCACGTTCACAGTCCTAATGGTCTTCCCACCAATCTATATGCGGAAAATATTGGCCTGAATAAAGTGTGTTTAGCGTTTAACCCTTCAGGGAGCTTTGTACACAACTGTGCACGTTGCGAATTCAGAGTTTTTCTGGGAGTGTGCAACGACTAAGAAAAAATGCTTTGTTTCAGACAAATTTAGCGCCCTTTATATTTCGAACAGCGTGAATTTTTACGCAATATAGCGAGCGCAGTAGACAGTATTTCTGATAACAGTGAGCCTGGTAGCACGTTTTTTACCATTTTCATGCGCACAGGTTTGTCACCCGTAGTAATATTGATTCTTTTTCCGCGTTCCTAGCGTCATTTGAATCTTCGAAATAAACAATATGGATCCCCTGATCCCTTTTTGTACTCATTAGACAAACCCTGTTGTTGCGATATTACAATTTCCAGGCATTGTGGGGCCTTGTACGTAATTTTCTGCATGCCCGTAAAACAATTGCCGTTAGTGTTTTCCGTTGCAAACCAGAATAATCATATTTCTTGAGGCCTGCGTCAACTATTTGGACGGAAAAACAATTTCTGTCGCCCCGCCGCGGTGGCTCAGTGGTTAGGGCGCTCGACTACTGATCCGGAGTTCCCGGGTTCGAACCCGACCGCGGCGGCGCGTTTTTATGGAGGAAAAACGCTAAGGCGCCCGTGTGCTGTGCGATGTCAGTGCACGTTAAAGATCCCCAGGTGGTCGAAATTATGCCGGAGCCCTCCACTACGGCACCTATTCTTCCTTTCTTCTTTCACTCCCTCCTTTATCCCTTCCCTTACGGCGCGGTTCAGGTGTCCAAAGATACATGAGACAGATACTGCGCCATTTCCTTTCCCTAAAAAAAAACAATTAAAAAAAAGAGAATTGTAGAGACGGCATCCAAAAGCGTTAACGCAAGTCCATCTTAACGCTCTGCTCTGCCGCGCAGGTGCGTTTGTATCTCTTTATAACCGCGAACGCTTTTATCGCACGCACACCTATTTTTTTACATCATTCGCGGTTGCGTAAGGTTACTCCATCTGCTCTCGATGCTCCAAGCCTCGATTACAACTCAGCGAGTAACGGGCTCATACATACACGGCACATGCGTGACAGCAGCAGCAGCAGCAGCAGCAGCAGCATACCGGCTGTCTTTGTCACTGACCTTAATTTGAGTGGACCCCCTGCTCTCCTTTCCTTTTTTTTTTTTTTTTTGCTCTCCTTCGTCTCGGCATAACACGGCCGGGCATCAGACCGAACTCCGCTTCTGCCGCTCTGCGCAGGCTAGTTTTTTTTTTCTTTTCTTTTCGCGTGCTGTGCCGTCGTTGTTCTGTACCCGCCTTTTTCGCCATCGTAGCCGTCATTTGGCGCCGGCGGCGGCGCTTTCTTCCTCCTTTCCCCCAGCGTGCGGTGTTCGTATCCAAGCTCGCCGGGCCCCCAACGAGGGAGCGGGGGCACGCGTCGTGAATGGGCGTCGTGCCGGTGTGGCGTTTGAGGCTACGCGTTCTGGAGCGCCAGAGAAAAGTTGGCGGGACTGGAGTCCCAGCACTGGAGTCTAGCAAGTAGCGAAGATGGATGGAAGTTGCAGAGTGAGGAAGAGAGAGCATTATTTGCATAACTCGACTCGGACTGCGCTCTGCAATTTTCCTAAATAGACGATGAAGTTCTTGCTCGCTTTTGTCTTTGGTGGGTTGGTCATTTTGTAGCGTCTGCGTGTAGTTCGTGTCTGCATTCGGTCCTCGCGCTGCTTACTAACGCAGCTGTCCGTTAGCGAATGGGATTGACTGTTTCGAGGACGTTCTTATGAATGTGTGGGAGAGTGAAGGGTTTCGAAATAATTTACACCAACCCTTTTGTATTTTAATGTATGCGTTCCTCTTTTGAACACATATGTAAACTTATGTATTTTGACTCCATCGAAAGGCGACTGGGTGCCGGATATGCGACCATTTAGGCTCCTTTGTGGAACAGAGCCTAGAGCGTCCTTTAGAGCGTCCGTAGAGATAACATTGTAAACAATAACCGTTCTGCAACGTTTCATTTATGGAAGCAAAGCATCCGTCAAGAAACTAAGCAACTCAGTGCCATCCTAGATGTTCCTCTTTCTATATATTTTAAATACTAGTCTTGATCAGTGCGCAGCATTTATAACGGGGTTTTTCTAGAGTGCACTTCATTCACAGTTTGAATTGTATTTAAGGCGTTATTTTTATAACTTTTGCGTCAACAGCGCATCAAAGACGGAACGAAACGAAGCCGCAGACAAGCGCTGTATGTGTTTCCGTTCCTCCCCGTCTATGATGCTCTGCTAACTCACAATGATTATGCACTAACTCGCCAAATTTCAGCTTTGTTTGTTATTAAGACTTTTTTAAACTTATTCTTTTACTGGCCTTACTGTATTTCACTCGGTAACGGTTAATAATAATAATTGGTTTTTGGGGAAAGGAAATGGCGCAGTATCTGTCTCATATATCTTTGGACACCTGAACCGCGCCGTAAGGGAAGGGATAAAGGAGGGAGTGAAAGAAGAAAGGAAGAATAGGTGCCGTAGTGGAGGGCTCCGGAATAATTTCGACCACCTGGGGATCTTTAACGTGCACTGACATCGCACAGCACACGGGCGCCTTAGCGTTTTTCCTCCATAAAAACGCAGCCGCCGCGGTTGTGTTCGAACCTGGTAACTCTGGTAACTCCGGACCAGTAGTCGAGCGCCCTAAATACTGAGCCACCGCGGCGGGGACTCGGTAACGGTTTATTTCTACTTTTTCGTTTTATTGTCTTTATAGCGCTCCGGGGATTTTTTTCTCTTGCTTTTTCCACAGTCTGTTACTTATCGATGGCGCTAATTTTGTCCTGCTCGTTACTTTCAGTTAGGATTTGCTCCTTTGAGTTTTCAAGTATTCACCTACTAAGTTAAGGCTGAGGCTGACAAAACTTTATTGCGCATAAGCGTAGGGGATTAAGGCAAGTTAGCTAGCGTGCCGCAGGCCGTGAAGACCTTTGGCGAAGCCGGCCCATTCGACGGCCTTGGACTGAATGTCGGGGTCATCGCTGGACCCTATAGCTTATCTCATGCTTCTTTGGAGGATAGATAGATAAAGAGGAGGAGGGAAAGACAGGGATGTTAACCAGAAAGGGGTTCCGGTTGGCTACCCTGCACTGGGGAAGAGGGATTAAGGGGCTAAAAAGAGGAAGAGAGAAGGGGGAAAAGGCATAACACACACACACGCACAGCGCTGTCACAATTTGTCACTCAATCCAGTCGCTCTCAAGTAGGCAAAGAGTGCCTTGTATGCCTTGAGGGCAGTCGACTGCTGTGGCCACGGACCGAGGATCTTTTGCTCTGTTAATCGGCGAGGATTGAGGCGGTCCAGGGCACAACACAGTGTATGTCTTGCACTCGCTAATGCAGGGCACTCACAGAGAAGATGAGCGATGGTCTCCTCACAACCACAGCTCTCACAGGCAGGACTGTCGGCCATCCCCATACGGAAAGCATAGTGGTTGGTAAAAGCAACACCGATCCATAAACGGCATAACAATGTTCTGTCGCGACGTTCTAAGTTACGTGGAAGAAGAAGGCGCAGTCCAGGGTCCAGTGCATTGAGGCGGAGGTTGCAAAACTCTCCCGTCTTTGGAGGGATCAGGCAAGAGTTCTGGGTGAGGCTTACGGATTTAGCACGCCCGGATCATATGGTGGAAGTTATCTTTCTCACCACAAAAGCGGCATATTCTTATTTATAGATTTATATAGAAGGAACTGGGCCGTTCGTGTAATATTGTGCTTGCAATCATCTTCATTTTTTTTATATTGGACAACAATAGCTTGACTTTCATGCATCGTTTCGGGATTATACTCGCAGTGCCATGCGAATCAAATAATATTTGAAGCTTCTTGTAGCGTGGATGAGTTTAATAGCCAAAATTCAGACCCGACGAAGACACCCCTTCAAAAGAAAAGAAGAAAAAAGGAAGACCGCCAAGACGCCGCTAGCCACACGGCGACGACGTCTCATCGCGACTCTCGTCAACGACGCTGAGACAGCAGCTCAGTGAAAAACGAGGAAAGTAGCGGTCGCACAGCGGACATTCCCTCCCGTGGCGAAATTTGTGCTCGTTTTTGCTGGCGCTGTCTTCCTGTACGGTCTCATTCCCACGCGCCCAATGGCATGTTACGATCATTGGCCCGCCATGAAACGGGGGAAGCAAAGCAGCAAAATGTGAACTCGTCCGGTTATGCGCTTCGCCACCAAATGTACCCATTCGCCGGGCAACGTCCGCACTTCGCGAACGCTGGAAGAGGAGGAGCAGTCCGCGGTAGCGGTCACGAAATGACGGTCGCTTTGTTTGCAGTGGGTGTTGCTTCTGGATGTCTCTGGGGGCGACACCATCGCTTCGCTTTTTGTAATGAAAAGGAGAATGGGACAAGGGGTGTCGACGCCTGTCTGGAACTGCGCGTTGGGCGCTTGCTAATCTAACTATAGTTAATGCTATGCTAACCAACAATGGACTCGGGTATGACATGGACTGCGGAAATTTAAAGAAGATGACCGATTGTCTGTTCTGATAACGGAGTGCATGCCGGAGGAATAAAAATGTAGTCGGAGACAACAGTACCAGGGGTTGGGGAGACGAGATTAAAAATGGCCGGGAGAGGGTTGGAGCAGCTGGTGCTGTAGATGGCTAGATGAAGATGTGTGGAGATACTTTTATCCTGCGGAGGATGTCGTGTGTCCTGATGATGATGATACTTGGGATGACAATGATCATTACTCAAACCCTCCCAGCCTATAAGGACTTCATCGGAACGAAGAAGTGAGAGTGAGGGTTGGAGCAGCTGGTGCTGTAGATGGCTAGATGAAGATGTGTGGAGATACTTTTATCCTGCGGAGGACGTCGTGTGTCCTGATGATGATGATACTTGGGATTACAATGATCATTACTCAAACCCTCCCAGCCTTTAAGGACTTCATCGGAACGAAGAAGTGAGAGTGATAGCTACATCTGTCCTTTGCATGCTGCAAGAGAGCAGAAAAATTGATGACGTCACAAATTCAAGGTTACAAGGCTGAACCATAACTACAGCGTTAGCTAGAAGGCGCGCATCCTGCACCCGCTTCGCTGTTTCCGCCGTCCCAGAAAGCGATTCGATCGCGCGTCTGTCGAAGGCGTTTCGGTATTTCGACATAGTCGGGTCGTCGGCGTCACCGGTGTTCCGCTCGAAGCTGTGCGGCCTGCAGACATCACCTCAATCACACGCAGGTGTACGTTTCTTCTTGGTTCCAACTTCCATTCTGTTGAACCTGTCCGGGTCAACCTTGCATAACAACCTGCATAGACAGTCTACCTGAAAGGCCACCTCTTTGTATGCGGATGGGGTTCTTTTTCTTGAAGACCCCCACAGCGGGCGCTCAGATTTCAGTATTCCTTCGCCCTCGTACACGATTAACGTTAACACCGAGGGCCAACCGGTGTGTGAATAGTCGACGGCATGCAATTCCTGCGTGCGGTACGAGTCCATCACACCGCATGACCGTATGAAACATTGCCTTCGTTTTCACAAATGAGATTGTCATTTGCTCGAACTATATGAAGACTAAGCTGATTCAGAAACAAAGTTTTATCTTCAGAGAGCTACACCAAAAGAGGGAGAGGGAACTGGGTTTATTTCTCTCGTTGCACGAAGCGTGAAGGAATAGTTGTTTCACGTAAGTTGATGCAGCGTCCTACTGACGGCATGAGCGGAAGCAGCCCTCAGGGACCTTCCTTAAGACGACGTTGACTCCTGTTCTCACTCGTTGTAGTTTACTTCTTTCATCGCTATCTTTTTGTAGAAGAAACGACAGCAATAGTAAAACAGACCACAGCCTTGCCGCTAACTCTGTAGTTTTAGACCGTCTAACTTGTTCAAAAACGAGCTTGATAAACAAAGCGTTGAACTCTCGGCAATCCTGAAACGGCGGAAGGCTCGTTCGAGTGCGAGCCAGCAGCGTGTTGCGCTCTGGTTGACGACGGCGCTTTGCGCAAGAGATCTTTCACTCGCGCCGCGGCACTGATGCCGCGCGACCTGCCCAGCATTCCGGTCGTCGACTCGCGAGGCGGCACACTCGCTGTGTAGCTGCCGCAGGCGACGGCGGCGTCAGCGCCAGCGGCAGCGGGGCTCGGCGCAGTCCCACCGCTGCCGCTGTCCGTAGGAAAACGACACTCGCACGCACAATGGGGCTGGAAAAATCGCTCCATTTTTCTTTTCTTCTCCTCCGCTCAACCTCAGCTTCTCCTTCCCTGACTATCTGTCTCTCCTGTCCTTTAGAACGAGAGCGTAAGTCAGAGCCGGGCGCTCGGATTATGAGTCCCCACCCGCGGGGAGTGAGGTGACTACGGACGGTGCAGCCGCCGGGCAATTGGAGAGCTGCAGCTCTTCGCGGTCCATCCCAAACTTACGTGCAGCGCTGTCAAAACTAGCGCGTCTGTTCGCATGCACTGGATACGGTAGCGCCCGTAATGCAGTTCGTTGACTGTTCAAAAACAAGGTACTCAATGCTGGGCTGACAGTGTGACAGTAACAAACGTTTCGTACGTAGGCAGTACACTTTACGAAGTTTACCAGGGTGCTCGCGAACAAATTTGTTACAATGTACACCCCCCCCGCTCCCCCCGCCGGTCAAAAGAATACAGCCCAAAGGTTTCATGTCGCAGAAAATCTGGCGTCGGCGTCCTTGAGCGTGAGCGAAATATCCACGAAAAATCCCCAGAGAAGCAACCTAGGAGACAGGTGGGCCACCTAGACCACGTGACCTTGTGGCGTCATCACAGCCTGCTCAACGGATTGTGAGCAAACTGCGCACCATGGTAGGTGGCAGTTAAATTAATGATTGGTCGCGAGAGGTTGCTCGGAAAGAGCAACCTAGGTCGCACGCATGTCCAGCATTTTTGGACAAAACTTTTGAATATTGGAAAAAGTGTAAGGCACTGTTCTGGAAATATTGCAGGTAATGGCCCATTCCTCCGATTTGTAGCAAAATGTTTCTTCTAAAATTTTTCCATCGATCGCACGGAGCAGCTAAGACTGCCATAGAAAACCAATGGGGAACGCTTTTGCCGATCGCAAAAACGTAAATAGCAAAAAAAAAAATGCAAGCCTGTGGACAGGAGATCTGCGGATATATATTGACTGATATAACGAAATCTTACAATATATGAAAAAAAATGCGTTACTAAACTCTTTTCCCGTTCAAAAATGCTTTTTGTCCAGAATGGCTGGGTATGAGCCCCACTGGTGCCAGCACCTGCCATTGCAGGACAGTAGCGCATCGCTAAACTCCTGGCACCTCTGCGCCAGGAGGGGTACTAAGATTTCCAGGGATCTATGGATGTAAAGTCGAAAATGATCAATTTTGCATATATGGGCATTAACTCAGTAAGCCACCGCTTCACACCCTTAAGGCGGAGTTTAAGTTTCTCCTCCAACTTTTCCGTTAAAGTTGTGGTTCGGATACGGTCTCGTTCGGCGTAATGTGTGGCTATAGCGTTCGTCCGCAGGCCACCAACATGGCCCTGTTGCGTGGCCATCTTAGTTTTTTTTTTTTTTGTAGTCATTCTGGTTCGCGCTGCCCTCTCAAGATGAATAGATTTGCGCATCGGCCACAGAACAACGCCCGAACACACAGAACTATATCTAGAGTCACTGTAACCTGATTATTCCTACCAGCACGACAACGCTAATGTTTTTAATATGAATGTTTTCAATCTAGTGTGTATGCAGGCTCTGTCGCGTAATCGCCATGTCTTCCCCCCCCCCCCCCCCATCCCCCCATCCCAATGTGTAATAGTCATAAGAGACGGAGTGAGTAATACGTTTCGCGAGCTGATTACTTGCGTAGCTTTCGCTGCGTTGCCACGTTAATTATGAGCATGCGCTCTGCGACTGCCGCCATCGCTCGAGTGACTAGCGAGAAAACGAATTAAGGCGCGCCCTGTGGGCTACCCGCATGCGGACCATGCAGCATTCGGAGCGTGTGTAAGCGGGGCACGCCAGAATGTTTAGAGGCGCATTAACGACGCATAGGTCGCGGTTATCTGGGCCGTTCGGTTTGCGTTCGTCGGCCTACACCGATCAGGCGTGAGAAAGCTTTGCGACAGCCCACAGCGGACTCCATCCAAGAAGGGGCGCTCTCCATGCGCCGCACGTGGCCTATCGGCTGGGTGGTATACGCCGGTCAATGGTGGCAGAGTATTGGTGTGGCCGAATGCGGGCCTATGCATGTGAGCCGCAAGGAACTAGACACTCTGCAAAACCAGGCAATTCTTCGTAATTTAATGCAGCACTCTGAACAAGCAATTGTTGGAAGAATCGCCAAACCTTGCGTGAGAACATAGATTAAGCGTATTTAAAAGCAGCAGCAGCCAAAACACAGCACTGAACAATTTCGCAGGGCACAGCTGATTGGAAGCAGTGACGAGACAATAGTGAAATATATTCAGCGAAGTTTATAAACATAAAAAACTTTTTATAATAAACAACATTATTGTATCCATTTACTTCCACTGTCAAGAATTTCCACGCTTTGCTGTAGGCTGTTGAAATAACACATGTCCCTTGTGTGTTGTCGACATGTAGTGTCTGGGTTTTAAAAACCGCTAAGAAAATTAATCCAGTGAATTAATCGTTGACGGTACGCGTTTCGGTGACTAGCAAGCGAAATATTGTTTTTGGGTTACAGCTCGATCACGAGTATGTCGATGACTAATAAGTAACTGACATGTTATATTGTAGACTGCATGCGACTTCGGTTTCTTAGAACAACGTAAAATGAAGCACTTTCAACGTGTAAAACAAGCGACCTGATTCGAACGACTTCGAATATATAATTATTTTCAGTTATTTTTTTTTATTTCGATGGTTCATTCATATATATGTTTCCAATGCGGAAGACCATAATTCGCAGATAAAACCATGTACATTATTTTCCAGAAGTAACCAGGCTGCATGGTTTGCTTCTCATTCGAATAGAGCCCCTACGACTTCCCTAAAGATCAAAAAGTTCTCGGAGGTGAGGACAAGGGTTCTCCTTATCATACAGAGATTGAGCTCCAGGGCTGGCATAATGGCTTCAATATACGACAGAGAAGCAAACCACGCAACGTCGTTACTATTGGCAAAGAGGACTGTGCCTGCCTTCCGGGGGGCATAAGAGCCCCAGAGTCGGATTCCTGGATCACTCGTGTAAGGGACGGTTGGGATTGGGGTCTGTTTTGAAGAATGTATTTCTTAGACTTTTTTCGTGGAAAAAAAAATGGATTCAGCATGGCTTTCCTATGTATATTTTTTATCGAGGTGGCGGGGGGGGGGGGGGGACGCCTCTTAAAAAAGGAAGATAGTTTAGAACATGAGCAACGGATGTGTAGTTAGGCCCAAAGAGGAGCTAGATACATTACTTAAAGTACTGAATCTGTTTTAGCTGAGCCGCAAAATTGGTAGTTCAGAATGCTTTTGAACAGTTAAAACCAAAGTGAATTTGATCTCATCAAAAGTGGGCGTTTTGACTAGCTCTATGTAGAAATGACGTCTCTTTGCCAGCGGCTTTAAGCGTTCACTATATCTTGACCTCCCTCCTAACAGCCGTCCCCAACGAGCTGACGTCACAGAGCTCGCCCTCTATCCTCCGTCTCCTTTTGCTGCAAAAAAATTTTTTTCCAAGTTTATTACGCAAGCAGTATTCTGGAGCTTTCCACGTGTACGGTATAGCTACAGTGTGCTGTTACAGCTCTCCGTGTGTCAGCAGATATGGAAGGAATGCGCCGTCCCCAGACGTTGCACAGTGCAGGCGCAACGCGCTGCGCTGGCATTTCGCTTCGCTCGGGTTCGGTTGCGTCCGAAAGCATGCCGCGCTACAAAAGGCGCGCTGTGCGCCGATGCCGTAGTTGGTTTGCGCTGCTCACCTTACGGTCTGGCGTCAAGTGCGCATTGCCGGCATAGATCGGCGCGAAAGTCGAACTCCCCAGCTCAGGTGCATAACGGGTATCACTATTTCAGACACGGCAGAAGCCACTAGTACCCCTGTCACACGGGCACGTGTAAGGCCTTAGGAATTACGGTCCTTTGCCCCAAAGGCGCCTGACGCGCATCTACACGGCAAAGCGTCGAGATCTTTGCGAAAAAGGTCCGTAGCCGCAAAGGCGGCTGTCAGCGGCCTTAAAGTTGCTTAAAGGAGCAACCCAGACGGCAGCGCCTGCTAGCGAGCTCAAAGAATAAAAAGTTGACGCAATATTTAGTTTTGCAAACGTAAAAAAAATATCTAATTTATCTTATCTAATGGTTAATTTTGCGTTACAGTGCACTTAACCGTAGAGGAGGATGACTTAAGACATTTACACTGCTAAGAAAGGACTTGAACGCATTTCAGCAGCCGCATCGACACACACATGCTTGTGCTTCTCGCTTTGCTCTTTTTTCTTCGTTTGCTCTTCATGGCAATTACACAATTCGTTCTAACCTCTTGCGGTTCGTCGCACATGATTACGGCAGCACGCTAACCACGCACAACCTAATTTCATTGAAATACGCACTACGACGTAAGCAACAAAGCACGCTTCTCACAAACAACCAGGAGCCGAACGGAAAAGTGCGCCTACCGTGGTCGGACCGGGAACGATGAAAAAAAAAAAGAAACTTTTGTTTCAAACTATCTGTTTCTCGCCGTCAGAACGCTCGTTTATTATCGTGATAGCTACTTTTTCAAACATATACGAAATCACTTTTAACCTCTTAGCTGAAGTGCTACAGTCTGCTTTAATTTCATAATGTTACTAGCGCCGCTTCACACACAGCGGTGACTTTTGGCATTCACGGAGGCCGCGTTCTAGCTCCTTTGGATTTGCCGTGTAGCAGCGCCGCTGCTCCTTTTCGGTTTTCCTCCTTTAGTGCATTAAGACAACTTTACGGCAAAGGCCGTGAAGAAGTCCCGTGTGACAGGGGTATAAGACTCTTTTCTGACTGTCAGGAGTTAGTATCACTGCGCGGCAACTCTCTTGACCTTTTATCTCTTACAAAAAGAAAATAATAATGATAATAAAGGCACTCAGGCTTTGTGACAGACGTTTGGGTCAAGTAAGGCGCTTGCCGATAAATACGTTCCCTGCTGAAAGCTTCCATATGACGAGTTCCATAATTCCATACGTTTCCGTAAGAAATTTTAGGGAGTCAGTATGGTGCATATGGATTCGTTATGGACTATATGGAAGCAATTTGGAAGCTTACGGACTCCATATGACATCATGCACACTGTATGAAAACCGTGTCGAAATTACGTGGAATGCGCATGGACTCCGTACAGACAAGATGTAGATTTTGATATAGTATTCTATTTCTTATGGACTCCATATTCCCATAATTCCATACGAGCGGCTCATATGGAACGTTTCAGTAGGGTTAACTGTGTGAACTGTATCAATGTAACCCATCAAAATACGCCATTAGTGGTTCATTTCCTCTTTAGTATAATTCCTCGTTCTAGCTCACAATTTTGCGCATCTGATCCCGTAAAGGATGTCCTTGAAACCCAGAAAATGACGATTCTGGAATTCACTTCCTGGGGATCCAGTTGTCAATTAAGAGGGTAGTGACTAGCCACGTATTAATTTCGTTCCACGTATGTGCGCTGCGCTAACGCATAGTAGACTCCATGCTGCGTGTCAGAAAATATTGCCATTTCAGAGGGACACGTCCTAATGTCAGCTGGCAAAGTAAAAGTATAGGCTACACGTGTAAAAATTCCATTCAAGTATGACGTGTGCACAGGTTGAAGCTGTGAGTAGCTATGCGGGAATCGGACTGCCGCAGGTG
>NC_135499.1:203122928-203173637 GCF_052857255.1 Amblyomma americanum | reverse complement strand
CACTGACATCGCACAGCACACGGGCGCCTTAGCGTTTTTCCTCCATAAAAACGCAGCCGCCGCGGTCGGGTTCGAACCCGGGAACTCCGGATCAGTAGTCGAGCGCCCTAACCACTGAGCCACCGCGGCGCAAACAATGGAAATCATTTATAGAGAAAGCGCAGTAAGAGTGTTGCAACTAACTCCTTTCGACGAAAGTTGAGGTTGTTTTCACAGATGGCTTACCACGGCAGCATATAAAGGATTGGATTAATCAATTAGGAAATAAGTTCATTTGTTGTTGGCGCTGTCGTTCGGTTTGTGTAAGCCCTGTTATTGAGCTATTACGCAAACTTCGAACGTGCTGTCGAAAGTGTTCGCAAGAACTGGACAATTAACACCATTCACAGGAAGCGCTTTTATAAACAGGGTTGGGAAAGTTTTTATTCTCCAGCAGACTTGCATCCAGACGGTGGTGGTGGTTGTGATGATGAGGATGACGAAAACGAAGGTGGTGAAAAGTGACTCGACGCCTCTTTCAGATGGTTCACGTTACTTCACAAATTTCGCAACACAGTGTTCAAGTGCAGGTACAGCGTACCGACGATGACAAAAAATTTTCTTTTGACAATATCGCGCACATTGACTGCGGGTGTCGCAAACCGGAAGGACACCTTTGAGTGATTGAAGGACATCCACAGAATGCAAGTATATTATTCCTCTGAAATCTAAGGTCTGACGAAATCTCGTCTGGTCGGGTAGTAACTCATTTCAACAGAAAAAAAGGCAGACGCCGACCAAAGGTTTTTGTCAAAAACAGACGTTTCCTGGAAGCCGAAACGTCTGTTTTGGTCGGCGTCTACCTTTTTTTTCTGTTGAAATGAGATATTATTCCTCTACTCAGGTCTAATTTAGAGCCGCCGTAAATACAGAGTGCACTGTGCAATCTGCGATAGCCGCGGTTTCAGAATGTGAGGTGGTATGCCGAGCTATAGCCGCCACTAATCATGACTGATCGCGCGAATGCTGTTGGCTTACAGGCTGTGCAGAGTCAACCGGTTTCAAGAGAGAGCGTCAGTGGGCCCCGCTCTCTTGCTACAAGTCTAACCTACAGTTGCTGCGTGCATTTACTTTCGTCTCATGGCGGCCTTCCTTCCTAACGCCTCCGTTTTTATACCAAATTTTTTGTTGTGCAAATAATCTTTTCTCATTGATATCCTGACAGATGCTATCAAGCAAGCCTGTTCCGATCATTTAGGCACATGCAGCATCCAGACAAACTGTAGAAAACCGGTTGCATATCTATATATGCTACCGTGCCAACGAGTCCTACAGCAGGTGGCGTATGTACGTGCGAATATGAAGAATGGGCTTTTTAGAGGAACGATTCAGCCGCTTCTCTCGGTGACCGTTCTCATTAAACTCAGGGGTGGCTGACTTTGTTCACCTCAACATACATATTGAAATTAAAGCGTACTGAATGAGCTGTTGCTTTCTTTCCAAGAAATAGTCTGATTCTCATGTTACCGGTCAGCTTTCGTTCAGTCTATGTCCCTTTCGAGTCGCGGCCGCCACGTGAGGAATGCGCAGCTGCTGCTAAACTATTGTGATCTGTATACTCCATTTTCTCCCTACTTTTCCTCCTCCTCCTTGTATACTCCATTTTAATTAGCCTATTAAAGTACCTGTTCATTACAGAGTTTCGATTGCTAGCGGATTCGATTACGCACGTCCTGCCATTTTCTCTGACAGTCTAACCAATAGTGGGAAACTGAAACAAGAAAACGCGCAGGGCGGCCGTTGAATAAGAAAACAATGCTTCGAAATTGAAAAGTAAACCTCATACGATTATAATTTTAAAATTTATATGTAATAAGGAAATGTTCCCTAAATACAGTATTCGCGATAACAAACTCATCCAGGTTGCCCCAGAGACCGATTGTAACGTTGAGATTAAGCAGCACTGCTCAGTGAAAAGCTGAGCGAGCCGTTAACTTGGTCCGAACTCATTACTGCACGTCAATGATCAGTGCAACACATTTTTGTGCCACTGTTATAGCGTAGCGTCTTTGAAGCGCACAGGACCACCGAAGAACGGCGGTGCGCGAGTGCTTCTGCCTGGGTCTTAAGTATTGTTGCAAATGGGTCGCAAGCCCCAAGGGTAGCGTTGGCCTGGCGGCCTGGGGCACAGCTGGAAACAACCGAAGGTCCTGGCAAAGGATGAGTCGACTGCCAACAGAACAACTTGTTTATTCTAGCATCGCAAAAGAGCAGCCGGTCAGGGCGACCACGTTACTGGACGGCAGAAATCGAAGCCTCTCTTTGGCGTCCGGGGCAGCTGCCTTTATACCCTCGGAGTCGAGGGCAAGAAGGAACGGCTCGGGATGAGGCGAACGAGACGGCGACGCACGGACATGTTGAGACGTGACACTTCGTGACGCGTCCGCCGGGCCGGCGCTGGTCAGACCTCCTCGCCTCCCAGTTGGGGAGCTCCTCTCCCCGGCTGCCGCGCTTTGACAAGCGTGGGCACCAACATGCACACACACACACACGCACACACGAAGACACGTGGCATTGAAACCTGCCTGGACGCGCTTGGCGGGAGGCGTTGCGGCAGCACTGAACGGGCCAAAATGACCGCCACTTTGAACGAAGCCCCGGCGTCCGTTGCATCCGCGCCGGCTATACCGCGCGTCGTAGGCGAAACGTAACAGTATACGCATAAGCAGTGTAGAATTCCCCCCGTATACGGAGCGTAGGTGACGCAGCCCTCATTTACCTGTATGCATGCTCTAAAGGGTGTGCACAACATTGCAGGTTTTTGAATTCCAGATTAAGGTAGTGGAGGGTGGTGGAAGGATCTGCCAAAACACCATCCAGCGGGTGGAGGCTTTACTCAGACGCCAAAGCCGAAGCCGCCGAACAGTCTTCGCCTTCATGGCCCTCCTAATGCTTTCGCATTAAAAGGCGTCATGCAGAAGCATGGCAGCCTGATATTGAGAAACCTACAACAACTTCAACGGGCCTAAAGGCTTTCCTACTGAAAAAAGGGTAACGCAACAAAACCAATAGAAAAAAATAAAAGGAAAGGCAAGTCCAATACAGGCGTCTAAAGGTTCATGAAGGGTGCGAAATTAAACGCCAGTCATTCGAGGGGAGAAAGTGTCTCTGGCACTCACGACTCCGGGCTGCCGCTGAATCGAGGACGGCACAAGACGGATGGGGAAAGAGCATGAGCCAACGTCTCCTTGTGACCGCTCGGCACGGCACAAATCACCCGCCGCGAGCGACGCACCGACCGCGGCAGCGGCCTGCTCGCAGGCTGCACGGCTCGCTGAGGCAGCTACCGCGCGATGCCGCGCATCCAACGAACCTCGGATGCTGCCAGCACGTTCATCCTTGTGCATAATCCCATCATGCACGCATTACGTGAATGCGTCACGAAACACAGAAAGCGCGTGAGAAAGTCCGATGTTGGCTGTTTCCGTGGCCGGTAAGGTGACTTCGCCGGAGGCTTGGAAACAGTTGAACCTCGTTATAACGATACGGCTTTCAACGAAGTAATGGATATAACGAAGGAATGACGATTCCCCTTGGAAGTTCGAACAACACTGGCTGCAACGAATCTACGGCTATAACGAAGTAATCGCCGGGCCCCTTCACCTTCGCTACAACGAGGTTCAACTGTATCTCAAGGCAGTTGGGTCATTATTTCGTCCTTTAAGCAGCGTGACTCTCCACTTGCGGCTGCGATTCGACGCATTGGCGATAATCTTGTGTAGGCTGTATATTCGCCCTTTTTTTCTGTCGCCATTATCACCCATTATAACTCTCATCCCTCCCCCTTTCCTCCACTACAGATTAACAGTCCAGAGATAACTCAGGCCTCACATTTTTCGTTCCTTTGTAACTAAACATCTGTCGTCTCACGCAGTGAATTCTTGCGTATTGCACACAGCTACTATCTTGGGTTCTATTCCTCGGCTTCTTCATCCTACGAGGAGCGGCAGTTTCTGTTTTCTGGAATTCACACCAGGTGTCCAACAATATATGAGACAGATACTGCGCCATTTCCTTTCCCTCCAAAACCAATTATTATTATTATTATTATTCACACCTGTTTTTGCATACGTCTCAACGTGCACGCACACACACTTGCTTTGTTAAGGACATGTCACCAAAAATTCTGAAAAATTAGTAACCAAGAATCATCACAAAAAAGTGTTACATAAATAACCCTGCAATATTTCAATCCGCTATTTTGTTCCTTTTTTCAGCAGTTCGTGGTTGTAACGGCTAAGCCACTGCACGGTTTGAATGCTAAGTTGTGAGATAAGTCACCATCTGGAGTAAGTTGCTAAAATGCTATGACATTCCGCTGCCAGACACAAGTTTTCAGAGTTCTTTCTATGCCACCGCAATGAAACTGTGTGGGAGGCTAGGTGCAAAAAAACGGTCAAGGACTGAGATATGGGCGAACTTTAAAGAACCGCAGCAGACCGAAATGAATCCAGAGCCTTCGAGTACACGCCATTCTTCCAGCCCAAATGTAAGCCCTGTCACGTAAAAGTGCATTAGTTTTGAACTGCGTCGTTGTTGACTGCCCGATATCAGCAGATGGGGCGCCATACCCTCTCCGTATGTACTTTGCGCTATCCGATTTCTTCGAACCAAATGCCACACCAAACTAATTTCCCTTTCAGGCAACACACTCCCTGCATCCGCTTGCGAGCCATCCTTGATGTTCACAGGTCTTTAGCTTTCCCATAAATTCTGAATTAATGTCAACTCTCTCTGAAAGCGCCATTTTCTGTAAGGTAAGCGCATCGGAGGTAAGTATTACTAAAGCTGAAGTGATGTTGTCAGTTGCCACTGGGCATTCCTAGCCAGGTGTCGCAACCGTAACGTCTACGCAATAGCCTTGCGTCATTTTTATTCCCTGTTCTTCAGCATGACATGACGAAGCTATTGGCGAAAATCTTTTCTTCACTAGATGATATTTCTCAACTTCGACGACCGCATAAGTGCCTTCCAATAATTTCCAGTCGCCAGACTGCCGCTCTACAGCTTCTGAGCTCTCCTGGTGCGAACCGCGCAAATCACGACCTCCCGACGCAAGCCCTAATGATAGAAGGCGCGCTCAAAAGCACGCTTGGGAGAAAACGATTGTGAAAGGCGCTATTTTCCCTGGACAAACAGAAAAGACGTGACACAGACAGCAAACGAGTTTGACGATAGTCGCAATCATCTCAAACGATCACGCATTCTATGCGCAACATGGCCACGCCTTGCATTTTTCCAGTGATTGCTTTTCTCGAAGGCAATTTCTAGACGCTCTTTGAGATTCGATGATCTCGCGGATCCGATCGCTTAACCACTCCTAGTGATCAACCGCAAACACATGGCCCTGCCGTCTTGAAACGATTACAAGGCTTGCCTTTGCGCAAACTACACCTCATACTCGAGCACCTGTTGTGTGCCGAATAATGTGGAATATCCAAAGTGGAACAGCAATCTTCACCGTTTCGCTAGTTTCCAAACTGATGTCAGTGAACTGCCATTGAACGCCAATCGGTTCACTGCTCATTCGTTGAAGCGTAGATTGCACGCGTAAGCGGTTCGTGCCGCGCGTTGTACCAAGTGTTCTAAGTGGGTTTATGCGCCGCGAACGTCGCCCCGCCGCGGTGGCTCAGTGGTTAGGGCGCTCGACTACTGATCCGGAGTTGTTCGAACCCGACCGCGGCGGCTGCGTTTTTATGGAGGAAAAAACGCTAAGGCGCCCGTGTACTGTGCGATGTCAGAGCACGTTAAAGATCCCCAGGTGGTCGAAATTATTCCGGAGCCCTATTCCGGAGCCCTCCACTACGGCACCTATTATTCCCTTCTTCTTTCACTACCTCTCTTATCCCTTCCCTTACGGCGCGGATCAGGTGTCCAACGATATATGAGACAGATACTGCGCCATTTCCTTTCCACCAAAAACCAACTATTATTATTATTATTATTATTATTATTATTATTATTATTATTATTATTATTATTATTATTATTATTATTATTATTATTACTACGCTGCGAATGCATACATGAGGGGGGGGGGGGTAAACATGCTGCCTCAGACGTCAAAATATAGGAGAGGTTTCTGTGGCCAGTGGTGCGATGACAATGACATCGAAAAATGTGAAAAAGTGTCGGAAATTTCTTTCACAAAGACATAACTCGAAGACCCTAAGGCTAGTACTGAGGAAAGTCGTCTGTCTTGTTTTTCAGGAGGCCGGTTCTTGAGATGGGTTTACCGGCATTGCGTGAAAGATGAGTTGGTGGAGCGGTTCTCTATGAAATTTTCTGCCGGCTTTGAAAATTGCGAGCCAAACGAGCTTAAAAAGTAACGAATTTATCTGTCGTCGCATTTACAGCGGCCACCTGAAACGTCAGCGCTGACAGCCATAAGCAATGTTGCCAGAGGGCACCGCTATCAGAGCAAGACTTGACCAATGAGAATGACAAAAGGAAGGTAAAGGAAAGCTCACAAAATTCGGTCCTTGAAGGTGATTTTAGGGCATGTGACCAAGTGTGCACTATAATAAATTTGAACCTGCTGTGAGAAATAGGAGTGCATGCTCTATAGATTACAGACCTTCACACGCTGTGTCAGCTTGAAGGAAAATGCTGGCGGTGATGGCAAAACTGTCACCCCCGAATTGCGGAGCTGTATACGGCGGCCGCCACACATATTTAATTTTGACTCCATTTTTCCTTTTAACAAACCTCCGTTTTAGCGAAATGCTCATCTATGACTCTTGAAAGGAGTTGAATCAGGATTTTGGTCTTGGTTAGTTTGTTCATTGTTGCTAAGTATTAATACAGCGCAACAGAACAAGGACACGAGAATACACACAACACAGGACGGGCGCTTGAAAGGTGACCTACAGATCTAGACTCACTTCAGTTCGAGGTTCCTTATAATATTAAAGCGTGCTATTTGCTCTGTAGAGGCGCCGTGAGTGGAAAAAAATAGCGTTGAAAAACACAGCTGCCTCTCCTATCAAGTCACAGCTCAAAGCACGTACGAGTAGAAGCACGGGTAACAGAAAGCACTTCCAACAAAGGAGCAAGTGTTACGAGCACTAAATTTGCGAAAACAGGTCGCAGAAACTCGGAACAACTTCAACGGAAGTTTATGACGTCACGATCGCGCCGTTCGCGCAAGGTAATTTAATTGTACGGTAAATGAGCTAGGAAAGTACGCACAGTAATATAGAAACAATGACAACAGCAGTAAGAAAAGAGTGCGCTTCCTTATTCATTACCCCTTTGTGCGTCGTTAAGAAAATTTCCATGAATCTTGAAGAACCGTTTCCCAGAAGCCCGGTTAAGACGGCTGCTGACGAAGCAGGAAAGAAAAAAAGACGAAAAAAAGGGGTAGCCAGCCTCTGCATTGGACTTTTCCATTATGCAGGCGCACTAACGAGATATTCTTCGAAAATTGTTAGCTCGAAGAAAATATAAACCTACTTAGACAACGAATGAGTTTTCTGCCTTGCATACCTCGGGTGTGGTGCTTCGGATAGGGTGCGCGGAAAGGGTGGCTGCGTTGGTGTTCTTTGTTTTGTGTTTGCTTTTTAATTAGGCTCATTTTCATTTATCACGGCTCAAGGAACAAACCTCCATAAATGTAGTACACGGTTGAATGTAAACATAAACCTAATACCAATTTAATGGACGACTGGTCGGAGACCCCTGCTCCCACGCGTAAGATATGTGCTTCATGCATCCGTGCCAGCTCGCTTCCGCCATCTGATTATGGAAGGGAAGTGAGCAGAGAAAGCAGATTTCTCTTTCTCTGCTTTCATTTTTTTTTACTGGCTGCTTGCTGTCTACGCAAGCAAGTTATACGCTATAAGCTTGCTGTTTTGTTTTAAAACTCTCGTTTAGCATTTTTTATGGATAAAAAAACTTTACCCTGCTCAAGAACAGTCTGTCCCGAAACTGCTCAGTTGCCAAATAAGAGGCAGAATGAGGCTGCACTGCTGTGCCCAGATAGTCCCGTTGCTACAATATGCAGTCCGCACTTGTGTCAGGAAGGGCAAGTGTTTCAACGACACTGTTTACGTATAAAGGCCTTCGAGTTGTATTTATACACGACTCGCACTACTTACTGAAAATGGATCAAATGCCCATTCTCGCGACTTTGAGACATATCGATTTCTCAGATTTTAGGTGCTTTAACGAATTTTCCACTTTTGAGCATATGTTGCGATTTTTTTTATTCCTTCATAATTTGGGCGTAATGGGATAAGAATCATTCGCAGGAGAGCTACATACATGGAAAATTTTGTCCCTAATTTTTTCATAACGCACGCTGTTACTCTCGTTCATATAAACAACGCTGACCTCCGGAAATAACTATGTTGCAGCGCTTTGCTGCAAACTATTCTTGGAAGTTAGTTTGATAAATGGTTTATCTAATAAATGATCCTTTATAAACACCATTATAACGTCAAAAGAAAAATCGGGCAGTCTGATAATTGAATCTTATGACGTCTACATTGCTCAATGATCACACTGGATCGCTTAAAAGTCGTTTATCATGCTGCGAACGAACGATTTACCGAAAGAAGTGAATCCTCGATGCCTACGCCTGTGAGTCACGCAAAACTTCTATTTAAGCAGTTGGGATGTCGAATATAACGCATTCTCTGTTTCAAACCCTCTCTGAGGTGTTGAGGGATGTGAACTGCAATCAGTATCGATACTGTGCATCACACAGTGAAATTTGAGCACAGGTAACAGTGCTTTTGTGAACAAGCTCGGTTATATAGGCTTACATTATTTTCCATACCTCGCGACTGCGAGTATTTTAATGCGTGCTTGCACATAGTAAAACAAACTTTGAACTTTGTGGCAGTCATCGCCCTGTTTCGCGTGTGGCTTGAACAGTAGAACTGTATACAGTAAATGGGGCAAACACGTATTGGACTTCGCACTCAACTGATCATACGATTTTACGCCAGCGAGCGAGCGAGCGTGCGTGCGTACGTACGTACTACTTTCGTGCGTGCGTGTGTGCGTGCGTGCGTGCGTGCGTCCGTCTATCAATGCGACTCTGTCATCGCACGGTCCTATACCAAGATTTAGTGTTTTGCGGGATTTTTTCGTTAAGTTGCTGGAATATATTCGTCTTTCTTGAAAATGCTTTTGACTTCAACACCACTCTTTTCTGGGACACAAACAAACATGCGACCAGAATTTTAGCTCTTTTTTTTCTGCTTTTAATCTGCAAACAATTTCACACCTCACACTTTTGTTTGCAAAACTTAGACAAGCATGAATTTATGCTTCAACTCGTCGCTCATAATTCACAAGATAAATTTAGGCATCCGATGACATATAAACAAAAGAAAGAGGAGGGAACAAAGCAGTGAAGGCAAATTCGGAATGATCAGGGGCGCCTTTTAACGTCACCTTAAATACATCCTAACACGAGAGGCGCGTTTGTCAATGTGAGCCCGTCGCTTTCTGAGCATGAGAGGAAGTGTGTTCCCCAGCCCAAACCAATAATGGCCGAGTAAAGCTGGTCGCGGATACACAATTACTAGAAAGCAGCGCGCACAACTTACAGCCCCCCTCCCCCCCTCCCCCACGCGCGGGTCGTAACAGCGTACGGTCCTGTCAGAGCGTCGCGCTTCATCCTGTAGCCGAGACGGACTGAGCATATAGGGCAACCAGCGGATGGGAGTGTGTCGGCAGAAACGCGATGTTTTTTAATTTTATTTATTCGATACTGCAAACTGTGTACAGGTCAAAGCAAGGTGGGTAAAACATAAACAAAACAAATGTTAACAAAGTTAATAAAACATCAGAGCGTGGCGAAAACAATAAAGAATCATTCCAGTCGGTTACGATTCCGCAGATTCGCTAAGGAACAGAGAGAGAAGGATGGAAGAGGGAATTGCCTTGTTGTATTCCACAGAAATAGTGTGTTGGTGCGGAATCCACAATTGGCGCATTATTATGGTTTTTCTCACACTAGAAACTAGAAGTAATTAGGTTATGCCCGCGAACTCAGTTCAATAAAGAGGACAGCCAACACTAATGCAGCCATTGCGCCGCTAATTGCCAAACGTATATGTGCCGAGAGCTTTCAACTTTCGTCCCTTGATTTTATAATGCTTGAGCTGGCTTTCACAATGGTGCCTGATTTTAGCATAACTTGGACGGCGCAACTATCCGACATATCAATTTACATTACATGGGGTAAACTTCGCAGACATATTTGCAAGCCTATAATCGCTCTGAATAAGCCGGAGTGAATACAATGAGAGTTAATTTATCTATTTATTTGTTTATCTATTTATTTATCTATTTATTTATTTTCCAATACTGTTAGCCAGTGAAGGCCGTTACAGTGCGGAGGCAGAAAACAAACTTTTTCACAAAAAGCAGGGTTGCTAGAAATAAACAAAACAACAAAAAACAATCCAAACATGAGTGAAAAATTGCAACGTGTACAAAGTGCATTTTAAAGGTTCCGGTTAATACCATTTCCGAATGATGACAACGTATCTGATTATGGAACAGCAGCTAGTAAGATATTTCACTGGGCTATAGCTCTTGGGAAAAAAAAATGCATAGGCGCAAGCATTAAGGCGTGATTGTGGAGCGCGGTATTTATAATCATGCTTTCTTCGAAAATTCCTTGAGTCTGCTAAAGTTAGGTAATGTGTTGTATCAATATCAAGTGCCATGCTGCATTATACGCGAAAGAAAGAAGGCAAAAAAAAAAAGCCAAGGGTGAAAAGACATGCGCCTGCAAGCTAGAGACGCAAGCCAGAAAAGTGTAGGTAAAGCATAGGATGTACACGCCCTCACTGAGCGAAATACTATCCCTGTTTAAGCCGCGAGTAGAGCATTGTTGTTGCAAACGTCTTTATAGGCCTCTAAAAACAAAACTAAAGAACCGGTTCTTGCGTGCAGCATCAGCCGGGTGTTAAGATGCAGTTTTGAAAGAGAGGTCCGGCGTGATGTGGTTTACCTGGCTCGAGGCCGGTTCTCTCTGAAAGTAACTTTCTCGGGCCATCATCAGCTCTGGCCAGCTGAAAGAGGAGGCTGCAGTCACTGTGCAGTCACGTTTCGTTTCAATTTGATGAAATATCCGGGCAGTGCAAAATCGTGGACTAATGTTCCCAGGAGTGACACTGTGCTAGTAGCTAACAGAATGAATTAAATCACGGTCCCTTACATAAGTTCAATTCAGATTTATTTCCCAGCAATCACTAGACTGTTTCGTGTGGCTGCGACCTGCCCGACGAAGCTCTAACTTGACCAGAGGGCCAACACCTCACTTTTCCGACGTTGAAAAATTAGTTCAGCTATCACCGAGGAGTACAGATCAAGTTCTCCCCGTACAGTGCTGACCGACAACAGTTTGTATAAATAAAATGATAAATTTGCCGTGCGCTTCACTGCGGACAGCGTGCGTTAACTGATCGATTTGGGTAGCGGAACATAAGCTAACAATGCAAGCCCGAGTTGAACGCAATGAAGGGCCGCCAGGAAGAGCAAGAACTTCAGCCAGTCCCAGTTGCCGTGCAAAGCAGCGCCACGGATCGAGTGACTCGCGAATGATGGCAAAGGAGAAGAGACGGGGGGGGGGGGGGGGGGGGGGGGGGAAGAGGGCGATGCTATTCCCATTCGCACCAATGTCCATTCATACGGGGCGAGATATATGTGGCGCACGGACAGAATATATACGGTCGCCGACGGCGGTATATGTGAACAACTAGGGGGCAGCGGTTGCATGGCTATACAGCGCCGCATCTCGGCGGCGTCTGTGAGGCGTGAAAATGAGAACGTGAAAGTTCCCGTGACCCCTTCTCGGAGCTGTCACTGTCGCTGCGGACCGTACGCCATGCGCACACGGGAGCGTGTTGTCGGCGTGTATTTGTGCTTCTGTGAGTGAGTGCTTCTGTTGTGTGCACCGGTGCGAAGGGTGCAGGCGCTCGTTTGCCAGTGTACCTACTTTCGTTCGGACATTTTTGCGTAGGCACGTATTATACGGGAAGAAAACGTGGAGAGAAAGAAATGAAAGAGGGTGAGGGGGAGTCAGTCACATCGAGCGGGAAAGAAGGAAGGCCCTCCCGGCTTCTCGAGGACTGCCACTTAATCCTATTTCGGTCTAACTGACAGTTTGGGGGTCTGGGACGCTATTGTGTGAGGCTCGGGAGCGACGCTTCGTGCTCTCGCCAGACAAAACAAAAGCGTCAAGACGACGGCACAGACATGCTCCGCTTGTCTCTCCCCACCCGCACCTCCAGCGCCGTCGTCGTATACTGTGTTCTCCTCTCGGGAGCCGCGTTACGCGCGACGTCTTAAACGCCGAGGATACTCGCGGCGAGCGACAAGCACCGGGCGGAAAGTCCTCGCCTTTCGCCGTGGACCGCACGCGGCACGCATGAGTCGTAATCGCGCTCGTTAGCTTGTTTTGCGCCAACAGAGCCGCGGGCTCGGAGGACTTATGCTATGTCGAGAGCGCGCGCGATAAAAATGCAACTCTGCGAGCGAGCGCGTTTAAAGAATACATTGTGGCCGGTTTACGGTCGTTGAAGTCGTAACAGGAAGTATGTGGCCAGGCGAAGGGCACGGGCGATGCGCCTTATGGGTTAAAGCCGTCGTCTTGGTTTTTGTTGTTCCGTCTGCGGGCGTACCGGTAAAGTGATGAATTTATGTTTATGTTTATGTTTATGTTTATGGGGGGTTTAACGTCCCAAAGCGACTCAGGCTATGAGAGACGCCGTATAGTGAAGGGCTCCGGAAATTTCGACCACCTGGGGTTCTTTAACGTGCACTGACATCGCATAGCACACGGGCCTCTAGAATTTAGCCTCCATCGAAATTCGACCGCCGCGGTCGGGATCGAACCCCGCGTCTTTCGGGCCAGCAGCCGAGCGCCATAACCACTCCGCCACAGCGGCGGCTAAGGGGATGAATTAATGCGCACCTTTTACATCAGCAGGCTGTCTTTGGGTAAATGAAAAGGCTAAAAAAAAGCGCTTTGCCTGGGGGCACTGCGCTCAGCCTGTAATGCGCTGATGAAATGAAGAAAAGGTCCTGCTGCTGCTAGTAGAAGGTAAAGGTCATCGAGAAACAAAGTTTATGCTGGACTGCTTGTCGGCAAAGTTTGCTTTGGCATTTCTTAATGTGGAGCTGCCTCTGAGCAATAAATGAATGTAGGTACGCTTGTGCTTTCAACGTCCCTCTAGACGATCACTTTTGCACGCCTTTTTTTTTTTTTTGCGTGTGCGGCACGTGCGCAGTTTAGATAATGTCAGCCGCATAGAAAGAGACAGTGACCTCGTTGGCAGCATGCGTTTCTAATGCAACCGGCTTAATGCAAGCACGCTGACGCGGAATGAGCAGCGTCAAGTTACGCTTGGTTTGCTTAAGTCACGAAGTTCGAGACGGAAGCGAGAGATTGAATACGCACGCGCCAGAGCGAAAGCACAGTAGCTCGCTGGGCATTCGAACAGTTTCTTCGCACGAAGGACTCGTTCCACTCTGTGCTCGAGCACGAACGCGCAGCCTTCAGAATGATAATACCGGCCCCAAGACTGGGGCGGACTTTGCCCTGAAGTGCAGTTCAGTCTAATCTTCTTGAATAAAGGATAACCGTTGGTTATGTGTCAAGAAGAGAAGAAGAAAGGAGGCACGAAAGAAAGAACGAAGAACGACGGAAGCATGTGTTGAAAAGAAAGAAAGAAGGAAATGAAGATGGAAAGAAGGAAAGGGAGAAGAAAAGGATAAATAAATAAATAAATAAATAAGTAAATAAATAAAGCAAGAAAGGAACCTAGAGGAATATTGGGTGAGTCGTCCCTCATCTCGTTTCGAGCGGTTTTGTACAACATGAGCCACGGAAAAAGAGAAGGAAGAACAAAAAAGATGAAAGAAAAAGTGAGTAAAACATAGAAACAAAGTCACAAACGAACTAATTGAAAAAAACAACAACTTCAAAGTGTCTCTGTCTCGTCTCTGTCCTCGTCTGTTCAGCGCTGCTTTTCCAGAAAAACCATGTACCAACACGCCCAACTCGCCGCATTAGCTGCAGTAGGGTGTGATTCATGACATATTGCACCACGTATTTCACGTGGTCATGTAGTTAAGAAAAAGATGGCCATCTATACATTTGCTTGGCAAACCTTCCTTTACGATATGTGCGTAGTAATACCCTTCTCAACGACGGATAATTTACTGCTGACTGAGGGCTGTAAATAAGTTGGCCTAGCTTATAAGAAACTACCTTGAGGTGCACTTTGGTTTAATTGATAGTGTGTTGCATGATTAGGGCGCAGCAACCGTTTTGAGTGTGATGTCAACTTTACATTAAGTGGACACTCAAGAATCTCGAAGCATGGTTTTAGTGGGAACGGGGTAATTAAAACTATTTTCGTTATTTATGCATTAAATGTACCCAAATTTGCACAGATATGTAACATTTTATGCTGATTTCAGAACTGCCTTTTATTTTCATCTAGCTGGTACAGCTGTTGAGTAATTACATTTAACAATCTCGTAAAGCCATCCCCGGAGCGCTAAATAATTAAGAGCAAACGCGCAGGTATGGAATTTCAGCATGTTTCTAGAGGTCTATTTTGTGAATAAAGATATTAGATTTTTCAACGCATAGTAACTTTAAAAAAAGGATTTGAAGTTGACCACGCATATTTAGATCAGAATTATTTCAACAGAAAACGATTTCAAAAAAGAATAGCAGACATATAGAGAGAAATTAAGAGCTTTATTGCACTCTTTATTGTCTTAGAAGCCATGCGCAAACAAACATTCTACTTATATTGGTTACGAAATGCCGCAGGGATGAATTACAGCACGTTGTAAGAATATATTCTTACACCGTGGTTACAGCAACTGCATGAATAGTGGAACCTGATAAAATAAACCGTAAAATTTCTCCCTCGTTTGTAGCCTCGTACGCTTTCGATTTCGTTCAGAGAAATGCGGCATAGGAACCAACGGAAGCTCTGATCTTTCCTTTTCGTATTGATAATAAAGTGGTGATGCATCCGGAAACGCCCGGAATTCACGGTGAGCCGGGACCATCGAAAGCGCGACTAGCTCACAATTTGCAGTCACAACACTTTAAAAAGCCGCCATTATCGATAATTGGTACTGCATATTTTGCATATTTTTTTTTGTCAGAAGACATCTGAAGGCCCGAGGGCTACGAAAACAGAAAATTTGAGAAATTTTTTACTAAGCTGGTCATTTTGACCCCCCCCCTTCCCATAAAGCTGATTAAATCGCGGCGAAAGACAAGGCACGATGGTATCGAGATTTAGGCTTCATACTTCAAACTTCGCGCATGCATTGGGTACACTAGGTAATGCGAAGTTGGGGGAAAGAGAAGAAATGGGGGATTGAGAGGAGGAGGAGGAGGAGGAGGAGGAGGAGGAGGAGGAGGAGGAGGAGGAGGAGGAGGAGGAGGAGGACAACTTCATTGGAGGCCAGCACCAGGGCCTCATTAAATGTAGCGCTTGCTCTGCTAGCGCCCGTTGGGGATTCGCCGATTCCGAATGAAGCCAAACACTCCAGGCTGAGAAGACTGCATCTCAAGGTGTGCTTGCGCATGTGCACCGAAGCGCAGCTCTGTTGGGATAGATGATGAGCAAAGCTGCAGTGCAGGCAGAGTTGCACTCTTGCGTTAAGCGCCGCATCAGCGCTGACTGTCTTGAAACAGTATCCCGCCCCGCGCAGCATGCCTGCTTCGCTATATGCACGGAGGCAATTTTTTAACTGAGGCGAGGAGCGCACAGCAGAAGCGGGCCCGAATCTTCAACTACGGTAAATAGAATTGTATGAAACGAAGCCAGCGATATTATCGCGTCACCTTTTTCGGCGAATTGTATCTATGTTGATTCAGCTGCAATGTTTAGCAAAAGTTGCTTTTTGCCACTTTTGGGTTTCTTTTCATATACAACAGTAGCTGCTGAGTGCGAGCGATGGAGTCATATCTTGTGGGAGTTTGTTTATTCACAACAGCGCATAGTATATAGCAGCACCAAAGAGCCTTTCTTTTCCGCCGCGGCTTAATCGTTGCTACCCATTTGCGTTCTTCCAAGCTGCCACAGCCAATGCACAAAATCAATAGGAGAATCATTACGTGTCTGACTTCGCTGTTGTTGTTAGGGGCTATTCATTAATGAAAATAACGATATAAGGAAAAGATGATGCTAGCCACGGCATGTGCCATCGAAACCTGAAGCACCTGAGCTGCGGCTAGAGGGAAATAAAGTAGGAAACTTCGCAGCGGCATTGGTTGACGGAGACCTTCTGTTGTCTCATGAAAGATCTAGAATTTGAGTCAGCTGCTCGAGGTAGAGTGTGAGAATTCGGTCTTGAAGAACGACCTCGTTTCGTGAATATCAAAGGACGCTTGTAGAAGCACACCCAAATCACAGTGCTAAATTAAACGCGCGTACTTGTTGGCCAGAACCGTGTGAAATATTCGTGCCCTACTCGTACGCTATTATTTTAATTTTCTCCCTGCCCCGCCAAGATTGTAGTAAAGGAAGAGAGGCAAGAAAAAAAACAAGGGGGGGAAATGAGCCCACTGAGAGAATTTCTGCCTTCTCATGCAGTCGTACTCGGTACTGACCTGTACTAAACGTATAAGAGCAATGTAGAAGCGGCCCTTGCTTGTGCCTTTATTTCCCGGATAAACCACCGTCCTCTGCTCCGTCAAAACAAAACACACACTCTATTTCTTGTCGCGCTAGCTAAGTGGAACAAAAGGCGGCACACAAACGGCAGGTGCCAACGCGACCTGCGTACGGCCGCGCAGAAGTGGCGAAGCGAGCATGACAACAACCCCGTAGGGGCAGAAATATAACGTGGGAACACTTTCGCCCGGAGAGTCGCGCTTCCCAGCAGTTCCTCGAGCGCGCGGCGGCCGAGAGTTGTTCATTCCGCATTCCGGGCAGAGCGCCGCTCGGAATGCGGCACGAAACACCCCGGCAACTCGCTGCAGCCTTCGGCGCCGAAGTCTGAATGCGCAGCACATATCGGCGGCAGTCGCAGCGACAAAGGCATCGTTCGCAGCCTGGGTGCGAAATAAAGCGCGAACTTTTGGAACTGAGGACACCCGGAACAAAGGGACGCTTTGGAGAAAAAGTGCACCTTGTTGTCAATTCTTCATCCATCCATGAAGCCTCTTGAAGGATCTGTGTAGCTTATTTTCCTAGAATAAGGGGAGAAGACTACATGCCTAAGACGAAGTCTGTAGAAGACGAACGGCAGATTGGGCGAGTTGGTAACAATTCATGATAGTTCAACAGCGAAAACGAACAGGTAACGGTAAGAGAAGGGACAACGGAACAGAGCTGAACTTGCAACTGAGGTTTGTTGGAAGTACGCGCGTCAATTTGTACAACACTACAATTGCGCACAAGCGCAGACCTATCTGCGATGCTATCTCCTCGGGAGGGGTTCATGCTTCATAGTGAATAGCAGTTCGGCGATATATTCGATTGCTTTTGAAGTGGTTTTTACATTTTACGAGAACGTCTGTGGTTGGCTATGCGCATGTGCGCAGTCTTAGTGTTGTATAAATTGATGTGCGCACTTCCAATAAAACTCAGTTGCAAGCTCAGCGCCGTTCTGCTGTCCCTTCTCATACTCTGTCCTGTCCGTCTGCGCTGTTGAACTATCATGAGGTCTGTAACATTTTAGGTTACAGACCTTATGATAGTTCTGTGTGTTACCCTCTCTGGTAACCGACAGGGCTAAGTCGAACATGATAGCGAGATCGTTCAGTTACCAGCACACCGTCACGAGTAAAAAAGCGCACAAAAGGACAAAAAACCGAAGAGGATGCTGTTGTGTTTGTCCGGACTCATCCGGGTTCTTTCTGCCACGTTGTTACACTCACGATGAGCTCCTCTTTTCCACGTACCTGTAACTAAAGCACAACGGTTTCTTTCAACTACTTGGCTTATCTTTTTTCCCAGCGCTGGACGAAAGCTCTATTGTTTTCTTGTCGTTTTTTTTGTTTGATTTTAGTTTGTACGTGATTTTAGCTTGCTTTGCGTGCTGTTTCCTGTCTTTTCAGTAAGGAAAAGCAACACGAAAGTTATGGATTCCACGCAGATAGCTATTGCTAATTGGTTGCCGAGAGTTTTCTAGCCTGCGGCTTCTTATATGGCTGTAATTTGAACGTCCTAAGACTTGGCGAGCTCTCAGCGTATCGGTGCCGGCACTGTTGGAGAAAACAAACAACGGGCTCACTCACTGAAAAGCTCAGTTGCGTTAATAGCAAGAGCATGCAGGAAGCAAAACTTCACCACTTTCGTACAGACGCTGACGCCTTCACATAATAAGTCAACGTGGCATTGAGGCAGATCGGTACGCTGTGATAGTTCAGTACTTGAAGGGACCACAAAAGAAAGCCCCTTGCGAGTCTGTCGCGAATGTCTTCCAGCTTGCGTCACAGACTGTGCACCCTGTACCTTTTACCCATTAGGTGCAGCACAAAATGTCTGCGCTTCAGCTTTCAGCAGTGCCATGTTGGCGCGCCAGAGAGCCGCTGATAAATACTTTAATGTATGCTGATCACAGAAACACCAATTCAGCTGCGGCTCATGCGCCGTAAAGCTATAAGAGATGGTAGGCGGGTCAAAAGACCGCCGAAAACTGAGACTTCTAGGTTTTGGGATCATAATGCAGATTCATAGGCTCAATGTCTGCTCGTACGTAACATTACTGGTAAGGAATAGAGTACCTTTGCGAGACGGTGTAGCTGGAAAAATTGAGCACCCTTTGAGTATAGTTCAAGAGAAGCAAAATAAGGCACATCACTTAGCACAAAACCTGCGAGGATGTCCTGGGGTACCCGTACATTAAGATTGCAACGTATGGTGCTCTTGTACCGTCATATGTAAGGTAGCGAATGCCGGATTCCGGTAATTCGAGAGAACAGCGCAAGATAGCAGCGATATAGCATTAGCAAGTGCTCGAAAAGCGCGCAGTAAGAATATTTGGCAAGGATGTTGGGCTGCTGCAAGTGAAAATAATGGAAGAAACTTATGGCGAAATAAAAAGAGGAGCCAAAACCACGTCGTAAAATCCAACCGGCTTTCCATGCTGTCTTGTGTTTTTTTTTCTTATTTGTTTTTCTGGTCGTTTTCGAAACGCAATCAGATCGCGAATGAGATGGAGAAGCCACGACACCATACCTTTATTGTCTTTAAGTATGCGAGGTGAAATAGAATGAGTAACACCACCCATGTACCGAGAGCGGTTATCTTTCGCGGAAGCTGGGGGGGGGGGGGGGCGCTCCTGTGCACATCTGTGCTCTAGACGAGTCGCGCATTGAGAGTCCTGACTAGGAAACAGGACAGGCGATAAGACGCGAATTAGCATCAACGACGGGAACAAGACTGGCAAGATATTTTGTAACTGATGCGAGTTTGTGACCCGACAGCGCACTCCTCATTGGCTATCGCGGTTGTTATGCGCGCTATTCCTGACCAATCAAGGACAAAGCTTTCGTAGAAAAAAAAAAAAAACTCCGTAAATTCGCTTCCAGGCAGGTTCACAGTCCTAATGGTCTTCCCACTAATCTATATGCGGAAAATATTGGCCTGAATAAAGTGTGTTTAGCGTTTAACCCTTCAAGGAGCTTTGTACACAACTGCGCACATTGCGAATTCAGTTTTTTGGGAGTGTGCAACGACTAAGAAAAAAATGCTTTGTTTCAGACAAATTTAGCGCCCTTTATATTCTGAACAGCGTGCATTTTTATGCAATATAGTGAGCGTAGTAGACAGTATTTCTGATAACAGTGAGCCTGGTAGCATGTTTTTCACCATTTTCATGCGCACAGCTTTGTAACCCGTAGTAATATTGATTCTTTTTCCGCGTTCCTAGCGTCATTTGAATCTTCGAAATAAACAATATGGATCTCCTGATCCCTTTTGTACTCGTTAGACAAACCGTGTTGTTGCAATGTTACAATTTTCAGCCAATGTGGCGCCTTGCTTGAAACTTTGTACATGCCCGTAAAACAATTACCGTCAGCGTTTTCCGGTGCAAACCAGAATAATCGTATTTCTTGAGGCCTGCGTCAGCTATTTGAACGGAAATTCTGCAGAGAATTGTAGAGCTCGGCATCCAAAAGCGTTAACGCAAGTCCACCTTAACGCCCTGCTCTGCCGCGCAGGTGCGTTTGTATCTCTTTATAACCGCGAACGCTTTTATCGCACGCACATCTATTTTTTTACGTCATTCGCGGTTGCGTAAGGTTACTCCATCTGCTCTCGATGCTCCAAGCCTCGATTACAGCTCACCGAGTAACGGGCTCATACATACACGGCACATGCGTGACAGCAGCAGCAGCAGCAGCAGCAGCAGCAGCATACCGGCTGTCTTTGTCACTGACCTTAATTTGAGTGGACCCCCTGCTCTCTTTTCCTTTTTTTTTTTTTGCTCTCCTTCGTCTCGGCATAACACGGCCGGGCATCAGACCGAACTCCGCTTCTGCCGCTCTGCGCAGGCTAGTTTTTTTTTTCTTTTTCTTTTCGCGTGCTGTGCCGTCGTTGTTCTGTACCCGCCTTTTTTCGCCATCGTAGCCGTCATTTGGCGCCGGCGGCGGCGCTTTCTCCCTTTCCCCCAGCGTACGGTGTTCGTATCCAAGCTCGCCGGGCCCCCAACGAGGGAGCGGGGGCACGCGTCGTGAATGGGCGTCGTGCCGGTGTGGCGTTTGAGGCCACGCGTACTGGAGCGCCGGAGAAAAGTTGGCGGGACTGGAGTCCAGCACTGGAGTCTAGCAAG
Source organism: Amblyomma americanum (assembly GCF_052857255.1). NCBI lineage: Eukaryota > Metazoa > Arthropoda > Arachnida > Ixodida > Ixodidae > Amblyomma > Amblyomma americanum. The sequence continues at coordinate 203,152,814 of NC_135499.1, read as the reverse complement.
TAGCGAAGATGGATGGAAGTTGCAGAGTGAGGAAGAGAGAGAGCATTATTTGCATAACTCGACTCGGACTGTGCTCTTCATTTTCCCTAAAGAGACGATGAAGTTCTTGCTCGCTTTTGTCTTTGGTGGGTTGGTCATTTTGTAGCGTCTGCGTGTAGTTCGTGTCTGCGTTCGGTCCTCGCGCTTTTTACTAACGCAGCTGTCCGTTAGCGAATGGGATTGACTGTTTCGAGGACGTTCTTATGAATATGTAGGAGAGTGAAGGGCTTCGAAATAATTTACACCAACCCTTTTGTATTTTAATGTATGCGTTCCTCTTTTGAACACATATGTAAACTTATGTATTTTGACTCCATCGAAAGGCGACTGGGTGCCGGATATGCTACCATTTAGGCTCCTTTGGTGAGCAGAGCCTAGAGCGTCCTTTAGAGCGTCCGTAGAGATAAAATTGTAAACATTAACCGTTCTGCAACGTTTCATTTATGGAAGCAAAGCATCCGTCAAGAAACTAAGCAACTCAGTGCCATCCTAGATGTTCCTGTTTCTATATATTTAAAATAGTAGTCTTGATCAGTGCGCAGCATTTATAACCGGGTTTTGCTAGAGTGCACTTCATTCACAGTTTGAATTCTGTTTAAGGCGTTGCTTTTTATCACTTTTGTCAACAGCGCATCAAAGACGGAACGAAACGAAGCCGCCGACAAGCGCTGTATGTGTTTCCTTTCCTCCCCGTCTATGATGCTCTGCTGATGCACGATATTACGCACTAACTCGCCAAATTTCAGCTTTCTTTGTTATTAAGAGTTTTTTTTTTAACTTATTCTCGTACTGGCCTTACTGTATTTCACTCGGTAACGGTTTATTTCTACTTTTTCGTTTTATTGTCTTTATAGCGCTCCGGGGATTTTTTTCTCCTGCTTTTTCCACAGTCTGTTACTTATCGATGGCGCTAATTTTGTCCTGCTCGTTACTTTCAGTTCGGATTTGCTCCTTTGAGTTTTCAAGTATTCACCAACTAAGTTACGGCTGAGGCTGACAAAACTTTATTGCGCATAAGCGTAGAGGATTAAGGCAAGTTAGCTAGCGTGCCGCATGCCGTGGAGACCTTTGGCGAAGCCGGCCCATTCGAAGGCCTTGGACTGAATGTCGGGGTCATCGCTGGACCTTAGCTTATCCCATGCTTCTTCGGAGGGATCAGGCAAGAGTTATGGGGGAGGCTTACGGACTTGGCACGCCCAGATCATATGGTGGAAGTTATCTTTCTCGCCACAAAAGCGGCAGGAGGGATTCATATTCTTATTTATAGATTTATATAGAAGTAACTGGGCCGTTCGTGTAATATTGTGCTTGCAATCATCTTCATTTTTTCTTTGGACAACAATAGCTTGACTTTCATGCATCTTTTCGGGATTCTACTCGCAATGCCATGCGAATCAAATAATATTTGAAGCTTCTTGTAGCGTGAATGAGTTTAATAGCCAAAATTCAGCCCCGACGAAGACACCCCTCCAAAAAAAAAGAAGAAAAGAAGGAAGACCGCCAAGACGCCGCTAGCCACACGGCGACGACGTCTCATCGCGACTCTCGTCAACGGCGCCGAGACAGCAGCTCAGTGAAAACGAGGAAAGTAGCGGTCGCACAGCGGACATTCCCTCCCGTGGCGAAATTTGTGCTCGTTTTTGATGGCGCTGTCTTCCTGTACGGTCTCATTCCCACGCGCCCAATGGCATGTTACGATCATTGGCCCGGCATGAAACGGGGGAAGCAAAGCAGCAAAATGTGAACTCGTCCGGTTATGCGCTTCGGCACCAAATGTACCCATTCGCCGGGCAACGTCCGCTCTTCGAGAATGACGCTGGAAGAGGAGGATCAATCCGCGGTGGCGGCCACAAAATGACGGTCGCTTTGTTTGCGGTGAGTGTTGCTTCTGGATGTCTCTGGGGGCGACACCATCGCTTCGCTCTTGGTAATGAAAAGGAGAATGGGACAAGGGGTTTCGGCGTCTGTCTGGAAGTGCGCGTTGGGCACTTGCTAATCTAAATATAGTTAATGCTATGCTAACCAACCATGGACTCGGTTGTGACATGCAGTGCAGAATTTTAAAGAAGATGACCGATTGTCTGTTCTGATAACAGAGTGCATGCCGGAGGAATAAAAATGTAGTCGGAGACAACATACTATGGGTTGGGGAGACGAGATTAAAAATGGCCGGGAGAGGTTTGGAGTAGCTGGTGCTGTAGATGGCTAGATGAAGATGTGTGGAGATACTTTTATCCTGCGGAGGATGTCGTGTGTCCTGATGATGACGATACTTGGGATGAAAATGATCATTAATCAAACCCTCCCAGCCTTTAAGGACTTCACCGGAACGAAGAAGTGAGAGTGATAGCTAAATCTGTCATTTGCATGTTGCAAGAGAGCAGAAAACTTTATGACGTCACAAATTCAAGGTTACAAGACTGAACCATAACTACAGCGTTAGCTAGAAGGCGCACATCCTGCACCCGCTTCGCTGTTTCCGCCGTCCCAGAAAGCGAGTCGTTCGCGCGTCTGTCGAAGGCGTTTCGTTATTTCGACACAGTCGGGTCGTCGGCGTCACCGGTGTTCCGCTCGAAGCTGTGCGGCCTGCAGACATCACCTCAATCACACGCAGGTGTACGTTTCTTCTTGGTTCCAACTTCCATTCTATTGAACCTGTCCGGGCCAAGCTTGCATAACAACCTGCATAGACAGTCTACCTGAAAGGCCACCCCTTTGTATGCGGATGGGGTTCTTTTTCTTGAAGACCCCCACAGCGGGCACTCAGATTTCAGTATTCCTTCGCCCTCGTACACGATTAACGTTAACACCGAGGGCCAACCGGCGTGTAAATAGTCGACGGCATGCAATTTCTACATGCGGTACGAGTCCATCACACCGCATGACCGTATGAAACATTGCCTTCATTTTCACAACCGAGATTGTCATTTGCTCAAACTGTATGAAGACTAAGCTGATTCAGAAACAAAGTTTTATCTTCAGAGAGCAAGACCAAAAGAGGGAGAGGGAACTGGGTTTATTTCTCTCGTTGCACGAAGCGTGAAGGAATAGTTGTTTCACGTAAGTTGACGCAGCGTCCTACTGACGGCATGAGCGGAAGCAGCCCTCAGGGACCTTCCTCAAGACGACGTTGACTCCTGTTCTCATTCATTGTAGTTTACTTCTTTCATCGCCATCTTTTTGTAGAAGAAACGACAGCAATAGTAAAACAGACCACAGCCTTGCCGCTAACTCTTTAGTTTTAGACCGTCTAACTTGTTCAAAACGAGCTTGATAAACAAAGCGTTGAACTCTCGACAACCCTGAAACGGCGGAAGGCTCGTTCGAGTGCGAGCCAGCAGCATGTTGCGCTCTGGTTGACGACGGCGCTTTGCGCAAGAGATCTTTCACTTGCGCCGTGGCACTGATGCCGCGCGACCTGCCCAGCATTCCGGTCGTCGACTCGCGAGGCGGCACACTCGCTGTAAAGCTGCCGCAGGCGACGGCGGCGTCAGCGCCAGCGGCAGCGGGGCTCGGCGCAGTCCACCGCTGCCGCTGTCCGTAGGAAACGACACTCGCACGCACAATGGGGCTGGAAAAATCGCTCCATTTTTCTTTTCTTCTCCTCCGCTCAACCTCAGCTTCTCCTTCCCTGACTATCTGTCTCTCCTGTCCTTTAGAACGAGAGCTTAGAGCCGGGCGCTCGGATTATGAGTCCCCACCCGCGGGGAGTGAGGTGACTACGGACGGTGCAGCCGCCGGGCAATTGGAGGGCTGCAGCTCTTCGCGGTCCATCCCAAACTTACGTGCAGCGCTGTCAAAACTAGCGCGTCTGTTCGCATGCACTGGATACGGTAGCGCCCGTAATGCAGTTCGTTGACTGTTCAAAACAAGGTGCTCAATGCTGGGCTGACAGTAACAAACGTTTCTTACGTAGGCAGTACACTTTACGAAGTTTTCTAGCGTGCTCGCGAACAAATTTGTTACAATGTACACCGCCCCCCCCCCCCCCCCCCCCCCCGCCCCCGTCAAAAGAATACAGCCCAAAGTTTTCATGTCGCGGAATATCCGGCGTCGGCGTCGTTGACCGTGAGCGAAATATCGACGAAAAATTTTAGAGAAGCAACCTAGGATGCAGGTGGGCCACCTAGGTCACGTGACCTTGTGGCGTCATCACAGCCTGCTCAACGGATTGTGAGCAAACTGCGCACCATGGTAGGTGGCAGTTAAATTAATGATTGGCCGCGAGAGGTTGCTCGGAAAGAGCAACCTAGGTCGCACGCATGTCCAGCATTTTTGGACAAAACTTTTGAATATTGGAAAAAGTGTAAGGCACTGCTCTGGAAATATTGCAGGTAATGGTCCATTCCTCCGATTTGTAGCAAAATGTTTCTTTTAAAATTTTTGCATCGATCGCACGGAGCAGCTAAGACTGCCATAGAAAACCAATGGGGAACGCTTTTGCCGATCGCAAAAACGTCAATAGCAAAAAAAAAAAATGCAAGCCTGTGGACAGGAGATCTGCGGATATATATTGACTGATATAACGAAATCTTACAATATATGAAAAAAAAATGCGTTACTAAACTCTTTCCCGTTCAAAAATGCTTTTTGTCCAGAATGGCTGGGTATGAGCCCCACCCGTGCCAGCACCTGCCATTGCAGGACAGTAGCGCATCGCTAAACTCCTGGCACCTCTGCGCCAGGAGGGGTACTAAGATTTCCAGGGATGTAAAGTCGAAAATGATCAATTCTGCATATATGGGCATTAACTCAGTAAGCCGCCGCTTCATACCCTTAAGGCTGAGTTTTAAGTTTCTCCTCCAATTTTTTCGTCAAATTTGTGGTTCGGATACGATCTCGTTCGGTGTGATGTGTGGCTATAGCGTTCGTCCGCAGGCCACCAACATGGCTCTGTTGCGTGGTCATCTTAATTTTTTTTTGTAGTCATTTTATTTCGCGCTGCCCTCTCAAGATGAACATATTTGCGCATTGGCCACAGAACAACGCCCGAACACACAGAACAATATTTAGAGTCACCGTAACCTGATTATCCCTACCAGCACGACAACGCTAATCTTTTTAATATGAATGTTTTTAATTTCGTGTGTATGCATGCTCTGTCGCGTAATCGCCATGTCCCCCCCCCCCCCCCCCCCACCTCCCCCCATCCCAGGATATGTGTAATAGTCATAAGAGACGGAGTGAGTAATACGTTTCGCGAGCTCATTACTTGCGTAGCTTTCGCTGAGTTGCACGTTAATTATGAGCATGCGCTCCGCGACTGCCGCCATCGCTCGAGTGTTCGCCGCTGACTAGCGAGAAAACGAATTAAGGCGCGCCCTGCCCGCATGCGGACCATGCAGCATTCGGAGCGTGTGTAAGCGGGGCACGCCAGAATGTTTAGAGGCGCATTAACGACGCATAGGTCGCGGTTATCTGGGCCGTTCGGTTTGCGTTCGTCGGCCTACACCGATGAGGCGTGAGAAAGCTTTGCGACAGCCCACAGCGGACTCCATCCAAGAAGGGGTGCTCTCCATACGCCGCACGTGGCCTATCGGCTGGGTGGTGTACGCCGGTCAATGGTGGCAGAGCATTGGTCTGACCGACTGCGGGCCTAAGCATGTGTGCCTCAAGGAACAAGACACTCCGCAAAACTAGGCAATTCTTCGTAATTTAATGCAGCACTATGAACAAGCAATTGTTGGACGAATCGCCAAACCTTGCTAAGAACATAGATTAAGCACGCTTAAAAGCATCAGCAGCCAAAACAAAGCACTGAAAAATTTCGCAGCGCACAGCTGATTTGGAAGCAGTGACGAGACAATAGTGAAATATATTCAGCGAAGTTTATAAACATAAAAACTTTTTATAATAAACAACATTATTGTATCCATTTACTTCCACTGTCAAGAAATTCCACACTTTGCTGTAGGCTGTTGAAATAACACATTACCCTTGTGTGTTGTCGACATGTAGTGTCTGGGTTTTAAAAACCGCTAAGAAAATTAATCCAGTGAATTAATCGTTGACGGTACGCGTTTCGGGTGACTAGCAAGCTAAATATTGTTTTGGGGTTACAGCTCGATCACGAGTATGTCGATGACTAACTAATAAGTAACTGACATATGATATTGTAGTCTGCATGCACCTTCAGTTTCTTAGAACAACGTAAAATGAAGCACTTTCAACGTGTAAAACAAGCGACCTGATTCGAACGACTTCGAATATATAATTATTTTCAGTTACTTTTTTTGTAATTTAAAGGGTTCATTCATGTATATGTTTCCAATGTGGAAGACCATGATTCGCAGATAAAAACATGTACATTCTTTTCCAGAAGTACCCAGGCTGCATGGTTTGCTTCTCATTCGAATAGAGCCCTTACGACTTCCCTAAAGATAAAAAATTTCTCGGAAGGTAAGAAGAAGGGTTCTCCTTATCATACAGAGATTTAGAGCTCAAGGGCTGACATAATGGCTTCAATATACGACCGAGAAGCAAACCACGCAACGTCGTTACTATTGGCAGAGACTGTGCCTGCCTTCCGGGGGCCATAAGAGCCTCAGAGTCGGATTCCTGGATCGCTCGTGTAGGGACGGTTGGGATGGGGGTCTGATTTGAAGAATGTATTTTTTAGACGTTTTTCGTGGAAAAAAAATGGGGTTCAGCATGGCTTTCCTATGTAAATTTTTTATCGAGGTGGCGGGGGGGGGGGGGGGGGACGCCTCTTAAAAAAGGAAGATAGTTTAGAACATGAGCAACCGATGTGTAGTTAGGCCCAACGAGGAGCTAGATACATTACTTAAACTACTGAATCTGTTTTAGCTGAGCCGAAAAATTGGTAGTTCAGAATACTTTTCAACAGTTAAAACCAAAGTGAATCTGGTTTCATCAAAAGTCGGCGCTTTGACTAGATCTATGTAGAGATGACGTCTCTTTGCCAGCGGCTGAGCGTTCACTATATCTTGACCTCCCTCCTAACAGCCGTCCCCAACGAGATGACGTCACAGAGCTCGCCCTCTATCCTCCGTCTCCTTTTGCAGCAAATAATTTTTCTTTCCAAGTTTATTACGCAAGCAGTATTCTGCAGCTTTCCACGTGTACGGTATAGCTACAGTGTGCTGTTACAGCTCTCCGTGTGTCAGCAGATATGGAAGGAATGCGCCGTCCCCAGACGTTGCACAGTGCAGGCGCAACGCGCTGCGCTCGCATTTCGCTTCGCTTGGGTTCGGTTGCGTCCGAAAGCATGCCACGCTACAAAAGGCGCGCTGTGCGCCGATGCCGTAGTTGGTTTGCGCTGCTCACCTTACGGGCTGGCGTCAAGTGCGCATTGCCGGCATAGATCGGCGCGAAAGTCGAACTCCCCAGCTCAGGTGCATAACGGGTATCACTATTTCAGACACGGCAGAAGCCACTAAGACTCTTTTCTGACTGTCAGGAGTTAGTATCACTGCGTGGCAACTCTCTTGACCTTTTATCTCTTACAAGAAGAAAGTAATAACGATAATAACGGCATTCAGGCTTTGTGGCAGACGTTTGGGTCAAGTAAGGCGCTTGCCGATAAATACATGCCCTGCTGAAAGTTTCCATATGACGAGTTCCATAATTCCATACGTTTCCCAAAGAAATTTTAGGGAGTCAGTATGGTGCATATGGATTCGTTATGGACTATATGGAAGCAATTATAGAAGCTTACAGACTCCATATGACATCATGCACACTGTATGGAAACCGTGTCGAAATTACGTGGAATGCGCATGGACTCCGTACAGACAAGATGTAGATTTTGATGTAGTCTTCTATATATTATTGTGGGGTTGACTACGAACCCGTGCCGAAGTGTTAAATGAGTGGCACTTCGCCCACATATCGCGGGTTCGGGCCAGAGCAAGATGAGGGCATAACCAGCGTTCGCCGCGCGGCTGCGCTCTCGCTCCGAAGGAAGGAAGGCGCAGTTATTATAGAGCACAAGTTTTATTACACAGGAAGCTGCATTACACAACACTGCACTAATCCCCAGACCTCAGTACAACCCATAGCCCAGCCGCAGCACCCGAAAGCGGGCTCGCGGGGCCGCGCGCGCAAAGCAAAGACTACATACGCAACGGCATAGCCACGGGCGATAGCATGCCGCACGGCCAACCAGAGGGTTAGATCGCGCGTGACACAACCCGAGGGAGGATGGGGAATGCGCGGAGCACATCTTGACGACGCAGGTCGCACGTCGATGGTCCATCGCGTGTCGTCATCGGCAGTGGCCGGCGATGACGGAGAACCAGCCAGATCAGGCCCTCCCGAATCCGGAGCGCGTCAGCGCCGCACAGGCGGGCGACAGGACTCCGGAGGCTCGGGCCTGGACTCAAGCGTACATACTAGGTGCGCAAGGTTACACCACCCGCGCTCTTGGCCCCCCGGCAAAGGCCGGGGCCCCCGGGAGGCGAAATCTACGCACCTTTCTGCTGCCCGAATCGGTGGCGGTCTCCCCGTTCATTTCCCGCTCGGGCCTCTCGCCGAAACAACGCCCCCCCGCTGTCACTGGGAGTGACCCAATGGGGACGCGAGGTCGAAGCGGGAAGAACGGAAGGGAGGGTGATTTACAGCGGTTCTTCAACAGAGCTTCCCTTGGAAAGGAGGGCAACCAGCGCGGCCGCCTGCATTCCGCTCGCGGACACCCCACGGGGGGTCTCTAACGAGCAAACGGCAGCAGCGGGCGCGCACTCCGATCGCTCAAGAGGCCCAATCCCCACATTATGAACTCCATATTCCCATAATTTCATACGAGCGGCTCATATGGAACGTTTCAGTAGGGTTAACTGCGTGAAATGTATCAATGTAACACATCAAAATACGCCGTTAGTGGTTCATTTCCTCTTTAGTATAATTCCTCGTTCTAGCTCACAATTTTGCGCATCTGATCCCGTAAAGGATGTCCTTGAAACCCAGAAAATGACGATTCTGGAATTCACTTCCTGGGGATCCAGTTGTCAATTAAGAGGGTAGTGACTAGCCACGTATTAATTTCGTTCCACGTATGTGCGCTGCGCTAACGCATAGTAGACTCCATGCTGCGCGTCAGAAAATATTGCCATTTCAGAGGGACATGTCCTAATGTCAGCTGGCAAAGTACAAGTATAGGCTACACGTGTAAAAATTCCATTCAAGTAGGACGTGTGCCCAGGTTGAAGCTGTGAGCAGCTATGCGGGAATCGGACTGCCGCAGGTGTTCTGCAACTGAAAATGGGCTACCAGCAGCAAAAAATGAAATTTTGGAATTCTAACTATGCTCGGGAAAAAAAAAACAATGGACGAAAAAACTACAGCGCGTGTGTCAGCCAGAAGCTACATTAACCTGTGCTACTGCCTTTCCTAGCTCTCGTGCTATTTTGCCTTTCTTTTTGAAGCGCCCCTACAGTGTATGCGGCAACTGAGAGACATTTCACCAACACTGTGGCTGCTGCACAATACAATACAGCGACTTTTATCTCTGTTTCCCTGTTAGTGCCGACTTAAGCCGCCTCATTCCCCGAAAGCGAACCAAATCTCAGTTTTGGCAGACGACATTATGGGGAAAAAGAGCAGATTGTCATTTCTTAAGCAGTGGTAATCATGTGTACACAAACAACGAGGTGTTTGTGCATTTTCCTGTTATCTATAGAAAATAAAAAGAAAACTGAGCAAAACAGCAGCTTGGAGCTAAGCGCCTCGTACATTCGCACCCAGCGCGTGATACACAGCGTGCGAGTTTGAACATCGAGAGATCAGCGACGCCGATGAGTAAGTTTTGGCCATCGCCTCCTGTGTGAGTAGTGTAAACAGTCTGTTCTCGGTTATCGCACTTTGACGCATCGCCTCGTCACGTGGTGAAGTGGACGCGGATCTCAGCGCACCTATACAGCCATCGAGGCTTCACAGTTAGGTTGTTCCTTTTGTAGTCAGTGGAAAGTACTGAACACATGTTTGTATTGGCTCTTTTTGACACTTAATTCAGGAAAAACAAGACTAAGGGTTCAGCTTAGATTCATGACAACGCAGCGAGCTACGGAAAGAAAAATTATAGGTGTAACGTTAAGAGACATGAAGAGGGCAGATTAAAGTTACTGTGGCTGTAGAGGGCAGATTGGCTCATGGAACTAACACAGGTTAATGAGATCCTAGTCGAAATCAAGGAGAAGATATGGGCTTGGACAGGGCATGTAATGCGAAGCCAAGATAACATTGCGTTAAGTGTAACGGACTGGATCCCAAAAGAAGGCAAGCGTAGCAGGGGACGGCAGAAAGTAAGGTGCGCGGATGGTGGTGGCGGTGTGACACGTTTATTAAAATAGCCTTTATATCAGGCGTTTAGCAGGTTCTGGACCAAGGTGACGAGGATGCTTTGTGGGTTCAAGTCCCGGGAGGCGAGCCAGGTGGGCTACGGTAGGGTTGGAGGAAGAGATAGGCGGGGGACAGGAAGGCTATGTGGCACTGTATAAATCAATGCTCAATATCTCGTATGTCTGCTAGTAGTTTGAGCACTGAGGTGGGGAAGTGTACCGGCACAAATGAAGTTTGGCTGCTGTGTGAAGCAGATTAAATTGTAATCGGCGAAGGATACGAGCTTCACGGATCGATAACGTTGGATGTGGTGGTGGTAAATCAGATGAGCCCAATTTTTGCTGAGTGTAGTATTCGTGGACAGTAGGTTTGTAAGCCTTGACTGTGTGCACCGTCGGTGGGCTTGTCCACGGTATCTCTTGCACCCGGTGCATAGTACCGCAACCAAGCTGGTGAGCCAGTTCATTGCCAGGAACTCCCATGTGACCAGGGATCCACCGAATGGTCACCGGTCGCGGGCCCAATGCTGTGAGTGCGGCATCTAAGGCCGACCGGGTGCGGAAGCGGAGGGATCTGTCGTGAAAAGCACGCAAAGCTGCCTGCGAGTCTGTATAGACTACGTATACGGCGGAGGGGGGTAGGGTGGCGAAGTGTTTGATGGCATCAGCGGGAATAAGGTGGCCGTAGCTGGCATAGAACAGGGTTTAATTGGGGAGAAATGAGAGAGGCCTTTCTCCTACTGTGGGTGTTTTCAGGCTTATGATGATGGTGTTGATGATTTATCCATTTAAGAGTGTATAAATAGGGCCCTTGAATTCCATGTTTTAGTTTTTCCTGAATTTGTAGGATGAAAGTCAGCCGATATTCCGGTACAAATCGGGTTATTCAGCAAAAGATTCCATAAATCGGACTTCACGGGATCTTATTTTGCACGAGAAGCCAATACATCGTAAGCACTCGTTTTACAGCGGGTCAAAAATGGACTATATTTTAACGCGAGAGCGTTAAGGAGCACGTATCTCAGAAAATCAGGTGTCGTCGTTGACGTCGGTGTCCTTGACAGTGAGCGAACAATACACGAAAAATCGCCAGTGAAGCAACCTATGAAGCAGTTAGGCCACCTAGGTCACGTGACTTTGTGGCATCATCACAACCTGCCCAGCGGATTGTGAGCAAACTGCGCACTGTGGCAGGTGGCAGATAAATTGATGACTAGCCGCGAGCGGTTGCCCTTAAAGAGCAACCTGTGTCGCACAAGCCTCACCGGTGGCAGCACCTGCCATCGCAGGGCAGTGAAGCATCGCTTAACCGCTGCACCACTGCGCCAGGAGTGGTGTGAAACTCCCAGGAATCTATGAATGTTAACTAGAGAATGACCAACTCTGCATATATGGCATTTACTCATTAACGCTATCGTGTCATGGAAACGGCAGGTTGCGCTGCAATTTTTTGCAAAATCAGGTTTCGTTCTTTTCATTTATTGCAGTTATTTCTCCGTTTGCATTGTCATCTTCTGCGCAGCACTTCCGAGTCCGTGCTGGACACTGCCCCCATTCGCTACTACTTCTTGCTGCTGTTTGGAGACGAGTCCTGTGTGACTCAGTGCTTCATTGATAATGATTTTCTGGAGAAATCTTCAATCCAAAATGATTTGGATGTTCGTGGCTTAGTGTATAAAGAAAGGTCCACGCGTGCACCTCTGCAATGTCATGAAAGACATTCACCGGTTCCTACAGATTTCAGAGATGCCTACACGCAGCCGCGTGGCGATGAAGGCTACTGCATTTGTCCTTGAGTTTCAGTTCGCTGGTTTAACGTGTACTGCAAGCTTCGTGCAAATATATTGTATAAATAAATTCATATCCGAATACAATGTGCTTAGCCCCCACCAACACGGTTTCAGACCTCATAAATCGACTTCATCTGTGGTTCTATATCATATCATATATGATATATATCATATCATATGGACCCTTTACTAGCCAATGGCTATGGGTCCAGCAACTGTTTTGTATTTTGAAAGAAACATAAAATAAAAAACCTTGAAACCTTGAAGTATCTAGTCCTTTTAATAATTGGTTTTTTGGGGGAAAGGAAATGGCGCAGTATCTGTCTCATATATCGTTGGACACCTGAACCGCGCCGTAAGGGAAGGGATAAAGGAGGGAGTGAAAGAAGAAAGGAAGAGATAGGTGCCGTAGTGGAGGGCTCCGGAATAATTTCGACCACCTGGGGATCTTTAACGTGCACTGACATCGCACAGCACACGGGCGCCTTAGCGTTTTTCCTCCATAAAAACGCAGCCGCCGCGGTCGGGTTCGGACCCGGGAACTCCGGATCAGTAGTCGAGCGCCCTAACCACTGAGCCACCGCGGCTTTAAGGTAACGTTTCGAGGAAAATTTTAATCCTCAGTGCACTCGGGCATTGGATGTAGAAAATATCATCTAATAAGGCTTCCACAGAGCTGCTACACACGGTATGCGGCCAAAGAATGCGAGCCTCGATAAGTGTTCTTTTTTTCTTCAATTCTGACCTTTGCGTTCCTAAAACTGAGCGAGAAGTTTGGCAGGTGCTGCGGAGCCGGCAATCAGCGACGAATGCCCGAAGGCGTACGCGTCTCTCGTCGTTATTTTAAGGGGACAGGACAGTAATTAACCGCGGAGCAACGGCCTTGGCGGTGTCAGCATTTCCAGATGTGGTGGCACGCAATATCCCGCTTCATTCGTCTGCTACGTCGCCACTTGTATAGCTTTCGATGAACGTCAACGCTTCCTCGTAACGGGATTCGAGCCTCCGAAGAAAACAGCAGAGCCTTCACTGCTGCGAAGCGGTTAGCAGGTAGCTCTTTTTTCGTGCAATTGCTTACATGCCACGAGCTAGATGTGAGCGTAAAAGAGAACAAAAGAGAGAGGGTGGACAAGGAAAGGCGGGAAGGTTAACCAGAAGAAAGTGTCGGTTGAAAGCAAAGAGTAAAATTTTTTTTACTCTCTTAATTTTGAAACTCACCATTTTCTTCTCTTAAGGATTATCCATGAAAAAAAAAAGAAGGAAAATCAGCGTGAAACGTTAGGCAGATACTAAGGGTTTGAAAATAGTGCCAAGCGCGGTTCAGCGTTGCTGAGTCAATGAAACGGCGCGGAAAATTTGTTGCCAACCTAAGAAGCGTCACGACGATGACTCACTCCGAGTTTGCTTACTGATTGCTTACATGCTGACTCAGTCGGGTAGATTTTAAGGTCGTCTTTGAAACACCCTTCGCTTACGGCGTATTTCTTTTGTCAGTCACATTTTCCCTTTCCTCTTGGCACTGCTACTAGCGCGCAGGGATACATCGGAGTCGACTCGGCTGCGCTCGCGCAAGGCATCCAATTATCCGTCAACCACACGTCAATGGTCGCGTCTTTCTCTTTTTTTCTGACGGTGCATTCGAGCACGTGATTTCCTCTTCACTTGTCGCAAGAAGACCGATTCCATTGTACCATACTGCTTCTAGTGACGTAATATGAGTCACCAAGGACAGGGGGAGAGTGACAGAAACACACGAACTTGACAACGAGGATTCAGGTGCCCTTTAAGGGCGATGTCACGAGCAAACATAATATAACACACGGCATGAATGCAGACAAGAGCCTAAAACAGCAAAGACAAACGCAGTGAAACACATCGGACGTATGCGTCAATCTAATTTCCGACGGGGCCAACCGCGACTTGACCTGCCACAGCACTGTGTTCAACTACCAGGAAGAAGAAAAAACTCGTTGGAGGCACTTAGATATCTCTTAACTGCGGGAAGGCGAAAGCCGTTTGCGGCTCACTGCACTGATTTGAATTTGTGCGGTGATGTCACGTTGCGCATGCGCAGTTGTTGCTTGGCGACGGATCACACCACCTGCCACAGGGGGCAGTTTTCTCACAGCCCAGTTGGCAGGTTGTCATCACGTGACAAGGTCACGTGACCTAGAGGATGTACCGGACAGACACGGTCACGTGAACTAGGATGTAACGGACGGACACGGTCACGTGACCTAAGATGTAACGGACTGACACCGATAGGTCACGTGACCGGGCGGACGGTCGCCGCGAGTATGAGCCATTAAAGGCTTTCGCCTTAATACGGCATATGAGTCAGGATAGAGACGGCATGAGAGGCGAGGGCGCCCACATGGGCTCGTCGTCTCGTTTTTGGCGTCGTGTTTTTTTTCTCGGTTCGACGGCATTTCTCGCCGCCTTCTTTGTGACCCGGCTCAGAGGAGCGCGCGTGGCCTTGCGCTCTCCAGAGGAACTTAGGACTCGACGCTTCGGCACGTCGCTCGGAGCGAGAGGTCTCGCGTGCCCTCCAAAGGCTCGCGTGTCGGAGAAACCTCGAGGCAATGAGAGTAGCCAGCGGTATGAAAAGTGAGCCTTAAACAAACCAGCAAAGCGGAAACAGAAGCAAAACAGAAAGTATTGTCAGGGCGAGGGCACGCGCTCGTGTGAGCCGGTGACTGCCCTTGCCCGAGGCCACAGCGCAGGCGCTCTGAAATTGATGCCGACAACTGTGGCAACAGACGACAGACGGCTTTCGTCATCAGCCGCCCGTCATGTTGTCGTCTGCCGCTCGTCAGCTGCGTCTTCCCGTTTCATTTTTTGCAGTACCACTCTTTCTTCTTTTGCTTTTGTTTCATCAAACTGCGGTCGAGAACTGCGCATGATGCTTCCGTAAGTTGGGCCCATGCGCGCTATTGGTGAAGGGAAACTGCGAAGGAAAAACGTCATCGATTCAGGTTCCTAATGGAAGTGCCATGTACTGAATTCCCAGTGGGAACAATGCTCCACCTCTGATACTACCTGGTTGGGCTCGATGAACCTAGTACAACAAAAGGATAAATAGAGATAAAACAAAAACAACAAGGGAAGGAAACACATCCGTAATTGCAGAGGCTGCGCTGTCACTGAACAGCACTAACCCCCCTCTCCCCCCTCTCCACCCCTTCCTCTGCTCCTTCCTCTTGACGCATCCTACACTTAGCTCCTTATTTCTCTTCGTAAGTAGAAAGGAGCCTTGCTGAGTGTTGTATTAGAGTCATTTTTTTATTGTTTCTGACGTCGATTAAGCTCAATGTCCTTGGAAAGTTTTCCCTGACGAACACTGCCAGCGTTTTGCTCGGTTCTTACTCGATCGTGGACTGAACGGCGTGCGCAGTGTAAAGGTAAATAGTCTCTTTTTTTTTTAAAGGTAACCAATCCCGTGTCCTGTATCTCACTCCGAAGCGTCCAAATGTTCTCTCGTTTTTAGCTTTAAACTCCATCCTTTGATACCGCATATTGTACAGTGCGAAGACGCATATAGCAATCACGATGATGCTTCAACATTAAGACCGTAATCCAAACACGAAAGAACGAAACTACTGACCGGTTCTCTACAATCGTTTCCACTCTTCCTCTATTACTGCGACCATTGCTTTATCGCTTGCATGGTTCAAAAGAAAGCAACTTTTCAACAGGGTGGCAGCTGCGTCACGAGCGAGCGGTAACAGATGCTTCTACTAGGGAAAAGATTAGACAAGGTGAGAGATGGCGAGGTGGATGTAAATAAAAGAAAGGCGCTTCGGATGTTTTACTCAGGATCACATCTGGCCAACGCCATGAGGGAAGAGTCAAAGGCAGGGTGAGATGAACAACGTACACCTGAACCTGCAGGACAAAGGAAGATGTCTAAAGCCAAACACGACAGAATACAAGTTCAGTTGTATTTGTCTGTCTGCCTGCGGTTTCCTAAACGCTTCAGAGTCCTTTACGATCTGTTTTCTTGTGATCTTATAGCCACGACTGAGTTTTACTCTTAAGACCGGAATTTGACATTGCTACCAGGCGACGATAATCTGGAGCTTTCTCTTGTCCGCGTACGCATACCTCTTGGATTTGTCGCTGGTGCTCGTAGCTTGGAATACCACTAGCGTAGTTATTTGCCAATATCTCCCGCGTTTCTTAAGGCATAAGCTCAGGGTTGAATTTTCATTTATATGCTTTGCAGATACAGATTGTTTGTACATGTGAGATACAGACGGCAATGATGACTAGCAGCTTGTGTTCAGGTGCAGTGGCGCCTGGGAGAAGCAATTCGGAACAGGTCCACAGGATGTTAAGGAGATCCCCCAAAGTAGTCAGACTGTGGCAGTCTGATCCCGTAAGTCTAAAAGGGGTCCACAGTGTGGACGCTTGACTGCGTAGCCATTGCCGCATGGTCTCTGCAAAGCAACGAATGTGTACAGTAAATTGTGCGGGAATAGCTCGCAGTGAAGAATATTCGCGTACTTCAGTATATGCATACAAATGGAAGAAAACACTCAAAGCTGTCTAACCTTGCACGAGCCCTAGTTGATGAGCCGCTCATCTAAAGCAAAGATAGTTAATGGCCTGCACGTTTCACTATTGGGCTCCGAAAAAATGCGAGCTGGGCAAAATACCGCGTTTGTAAAATACTCCATGTGCCACTGTGAGGACCATTAGAGACCTGGGCTTCGGAAACAAGGACTGTGTACACGCAGATGGCGTCGTACAAAGATACTTGATAACCAAAGTATATCAGGCAGTAAACAAGGACAATGGTTATCAGTGCGCGCTAACACAGTTGGACACGGTTTGGATGGACAAACAAGCGTACAGAATCCGTGGCCATTTCTCTTCTATCTTCTAATCTGCGGAACACTAAATGAGGGCTGCAAAGGGTTACTGTAGGCAGCACTAATTTATGAGGAAAGCTGTTTTATGAGGCTTGTTTTCAAGCTCACAACAGCAGTGTGAAAGATGATTTCTGCTAATGACAAGAAATGTATAACCTTAGCATTACGTAACCATTTGTATATCACCTCCATGATCAAAATTTACAACAGCAGCACCATTTCACTGCTCACATAGCAAAGTGAAAAGGGCGTGCTATTTGGATCTCTACGAACACATTAATAACGGCCGCGCTGCAACTCGCTCCAAGCTTGGGCGGCGTGCGCTGCCATTCGAGCAGTACCGCGTAAGGTATAATGGTCGCGCAATTAGTATTATATTATCAGTGGCAGGACTTTCAATTTTTGTTTTATGAATGTTCGGCGGCTTTTTCTAGCCTTTATTTCAGAACGCAATTTTCGTTTTTTTTTTCGGCGAATTGTTCTTTCCCGATAAAGAATTACCGGCTTTCTTTTTCGATGATATAGTATGTTCCAACCTTCTGCACTCAGAAGTCACGTATAGTTTATTATTTGTTAGCAGTCATTTATGTATTAGTAATTTGAGCGCAAGTGGCCGTGTTTAGAGCACTGCTTGCATTATGAAATACTATTGCATGCAGTAAAAAAAGAAATAACAGCATGGCGTTAAGTGATAGCGCTGTTTGACAGAAACGAAAGTACAAGTCTATTTATCTAGCTGGGTTTGCGCAAAAACCCAAAATAAAAATGACGCACGCAAAAAAAACAATGATAGCAACAAGGGAGCAACTAACATATACACAAATCTCGTACGTTTCCTTGCTTCGGCAAGAGGAAGCAGGCCTTCATTTCAAGTCGCCTTCATGTCGGAGTAGCTTTATCTGGTTGTGGTAAATGAACATGAACATGCATTTGATGCTTGGGACACACTGCCCACTCCTTCATCATTGAACGAACTGTGAAAGCAGCAAATGATTCATAAGAACAAAGTTTCGAATTGGAGAGAAAAACTAGAAGGAGGCGCAATGCCTTCGCATGATGCTGGCTTATTACAGTCGCAAACGTTATGAGCATTCTCAAAGCCCGTTCGAAAACTCTTCAACCAATTAAAGGCTCTCATAAGGTAACGCCAATCCGTGAGCCGAAGGTGCTACGCTAGTCGACGAAGCTTGCCGAGGCATTGGAGCGTTTTGGTCAGCACCAGGCGTTTGTCTAAAGTAGCTGCGATATGCCTCAAAACGTACACTTGTACTGCTTAATAGTTGTAGAACGATCGCGTAGTCTGGCCGCGCTTGCTTTCGTACTATGTTAATTTCTTATGACCGACTGAAACTTGTACTCAATAGCCAGAAAACCTTGGCGTGCATCTGAGAGATACGGACATTTTTTGGTTATAACTGAGTTTTTAGAAATAATTTCGGCGTACATTTGTCGTTTTTTTTTCGGCCTAGACCAAAAACTCCAGCCCCTGTACACAACCTCTCGAGAAGACCATGCAGGCCTGTCGCAGTTCAGCCCGGATGCTTTCCGTGAGGTGCCTTTGAGGTTCCCTGGGATGTCTTTTTATTTTTATTTCTTTATCTCTTTATAATACCTTCAGTGCACAGTTGTTAGTTTTACAGTAGAGCGGTAATAATAAATGCTTAGGTAAACACCACGAAAACAAAATTTAAAAAAGATGTTTCAAATTGCAGCTGGAATGGACAAGGCAATACGCACGAATAACACTCTGCACTCTGCCTGCTACCCGCCGCGGTGGCTCAGTGGTTAGGGCGCTCGACTACTGATCCGGAGTTCCCGGGTTCGAATCCGACCGCGGCGGCTGCGTTTTTATGGAGGAAAAACGCTAAGGCGCCCGTGTGCTGTGCGATGTCAGTGCACGTTAAAGATCCCCAGGTGGTCGAAATTATTCCGGAGCCCTCCACTACGGCACCTCTTCTTCCTTTATTCTTTCACTCCCTCCTTTATCCCTTCCCTTACGGCGCGGTTCAGGTGTCCAACGATATATGAGACAGATACTGCGCCATTTCCTTCCCCCCCCCCCCCAAAAAAAAAAAACAATTATTATTATTACTCTGCCTGCTTGAGCTGGACACATGAAGAATACATTGTAGCCTTTGTCCGCTGTTATATTGCAGGCAAATTATGCTTTCCCTGTTCTTGGAGGTTATTTTGCAGCATTTCTTTACACTGTGCTGCCCAGCGCGCAGCGTTTTTTCTCTCATTTCTTTTTTGTACAGCTGAGATATCACTTTCATCTTCCGATACCAAAACATATCCTATATTAAGCATGAAAAAAAAACGCTTCTTTTCAGCCGTCTGAAGAGAACGGACTGTGTCATTTATACGCATAATATCAAAAAAGAAAATCTCTCCCCAAATTTAAAAAAAAGGAATAAACTTTGACGTTTCAAGGCCCGTACGGGTCCCTTGTTCACAAAGGCAGCGGATGGATCTCGTCAGAAGGAATTCCGTCAAACACTCGACAACCATGCCACTTAACTACACATGTGCAATAACGTACGCTTTCTGAGAAGACGCCGGAAGCATAAATTCTCTTCTTTACACAGCTCAGAATTCTTACGAAAGGTAAACAATGAACAGAGGCAAATTGACTGGAACCAAGGAACGCGCTAGACAGCGAGCGCGTCAGAGGTTAAGTGCAGGCTTGGGAAACTGTAGATAAATTAATTTCTGACCTTGCAGTAATGAAGTAAATTTTCGTGTAGGTCCGGAAGTTTCCTGCTGAAACTCCCACTTCAGCTAACAAATTCTTTTTCGCATCTGAACTATTGCCTGGATGAACAAGGAAGGTGGGGCGCATTTCCAGGCGTTTAAGTTCACGACGCAATTTATTCATAAAGATTAAATTAAATTCAGATCGCACTAAACGTTTCTGAGCAGTCCGTTTGAAATTATACTGCAGTAACTTTATACTTGTGTCAATATACACGTGGCGTCGGGCGGATTAACGTATCAACAAGTTTTCGTAACTTGCGTTTGCAAGTTGTTCATACTCTTTCCTTTACTTTTTGTTCTGTAGAGCGTTGAACGCTTCAGCTCATGATAGATAGAGCGACAAAGTGCAGTGGGCCATCAATGCCAACCACAGGGAACACAAGATTGGGCTCCCAAGAGATCGCGGAGGGCTTTTCGCAACTAGACAGCGAGTTGAGCAAAGCCTGAAAAGGTAAACAGAAGCACTTAAAATCCAGCTGTAGGCGAAGTAATTAAGCGGCGCATTCGCGGAAAGAAAAGGTGGCGGGGGGAAGGGGGGGGGGGGTTGTGTGTTGATGCTGGGGGGATGAAGTATTTGAGGCACAGTAAAAGCAACAAAGCCTTTCCTGTAACTAAACCATTAGTTCGCTGCACCTACGGAGGAATTTGAGCGCCGATTATCCTCGCCCACGCGTCCCCAGGCGTCTTTGCGACACTTGTGAAACTCAGTGACGTAGGAGCCAGACCCCCCGCGAGAACCGTGCGGGAGGCGCAAAGGCATCAGCTCTTTCTTCATGCAACCTATAGCTTTCGATCCGTCCTAAAAAAAATAACAAAAAAGAACGCTGACTGACATTGCCAAGTGCAGCAAAATTTTCCGTTGTACCACGTGGAATCTTACGTATACCGCGTTTGAGCTGCACGCTGAAGAATCCTCGACGAGGTTTCTGCACTAACGAGAGACCGACAAGCTCATGATTAAGTAAAAATAGAGAGCGCGTTCTTAAAATTTTTACATTTTGCAGCACGTAGGTCACATGACGGTGCCTCTCTAAAGTTTGTTATTTTGTGAATGTCAGTAATCGCAGGCTCCTCTTAACGGGAATCCAAACACCGGCTCAGCATTTTTCCTCAGCTGAAAGCAGTAAAGAATGTGAAGGCGCTCTTTAATATAAACAGATAGCATTTTTCTATTCGTTGCCGCTGAGGGCAAAATAAAATAATAAAGAGACCGGTTACAGTTAATAAATCATTTATTTCTAGTTTTACAGGCGTTAGCTCTATCCAGCAAAGTGAAACCACTGCGGGAAGAATGAAACGGGTCCGTATGTGTGCATTAGTAACGATGGTAAGACCAAAGGGCCAAAAAACAAGCTTAGTTCTGGTACAGTGGAAAATTTCTCTGCACTTGAATCGCAGTTGTTGGACAGCTATTCAACAATTATTTATTTATTTATTATGGTTTATGGTTTATGGGGGTTTAACGTCCCAAAGCGACTCAGGCTATGAGGGACGCCGTAGTGAAGGGCTCCGGAAATTTCGACCCCCTGGGGTTCTTTTACGTGCACTGACATCGCACAGCACAAGGGCCTCTATAATTTCGCCTCCATCGAAATTCGACCGCCGCGGCCGGGATCGAACCCGCTATTTATTTATTTATTTATTGCGTACTAAAAGTAAACATACGCATGCTCGTACTATGGGCAACTGCCATCATTACTGTATCTGTTTTAACGCTAGAGCGCTCATGACTAAACAAATTGTCTGGCGTCGGTAGCGTCGACCGTTTGAAGCCTTGCAGCGGAAGCGGCTGGAGCAAACTGCCTCTCCGGCAACCTAGGTGGGCCACAGGTCACGTGACCTTGCGGCGTCATCACAACCTGCCCACCGGATTGTGAGCAAACTGACCATCGTGAATGTAGAAGATAAATTAATGATTGTTAGCGAGAGGTTGCTCGGGAGGAGCAACCCATGGGTCTCACAAGCCCCACCGATGGCAGCACCTGCAATCCCAGGGCAGTGGTACATCGCTTAACCGCTGCGTCACTCTGCCAGGAGTGGTATAAGGACTCCCAGCGATCTACGAGTTTAAAGTCGAGAATGACAAATTCCGAATGTTTGGGCATTAACCCATTAATGCTATCGCGTCATGCCCTTAAGGCGGAGCTTTAGTGTCCCGTCCAGCTTTTTTTTTATTATTATTAATACGTCAGCTGCTATAGCTATACCCCCAGTGATGTCGTTATCGTCGTCAGCATGAAATAATCTCACATAATTTCCAAATGGCGTAGGGCCGCCAGTGCATAATTATGCATGCGCGTGTAATCTAACTTGCTCTCCGGGAAGTCGGAGCGCATAATATAATACTTGTCTTGGCAGAAATTACATCAGAGGAGCTCCGCAACAAATTTGTGAAACGCGAACCCTTCTGGCTTCTGCTTGATCCTTTCTCGGCTTCTCTAAAGTGCACTTATTTGCTGGCATCCCTGAAATAACTACTTTATGGATTTTCAGTTGTCGTAGTAAAGACTTTGTTGTCATACCTACGGTTGTCCTCATGACCGTGCCAATCACATTGGGCCGAACTTCTGACAGGGTGCTGTGTATACGAGGTGCTTATGAAACTTCAAGCTGTCTCGGCAGCTTTGTCTGATGTTCCCGCAATGTTCTCTTCGTTTAAAATTAATACGAGTTAAACTACATTGAATGAGGAATCCGCTTGAACACCATGCGGTGGAGGATGGAAGGACACAGGTGGCGGGAGTGAGCTGGCTACTGCCACAAACCGTCTGACAAACACTCAGCCCTCTTGAAAAGGAGCCGGGAATAGGGGCCCCTCAGGGTTGACGATCACTGGGGTCTGACAACCACCGGTCAAGTGCACAGCGCGGCTCTTGTTTTTGCGAAGTAAACCAAAAGAGAGAGACCCTTGAATGCCACTGGAGGCCTCGAACACGTACTATCGATCCCAGCGTGTCCCGAACCACCCAGCCCTGCGTGCGGGTGCCACCTGACGAAGAACTCCTGGTGACAAGAGTGAGCCGGTCTCGTCACCACGAACTCTCTTACTTTTACTCACGATAGCACTCACATGTATGCTTGGATCGTCTCGTCCCAAGGCGCGAATTGCAGGCCACGACCATGCTTAATAAATTTTCCTTCGTAAATGCAACGCCGAGCCACACAGGAAGGTTGCTGCACATCGCAACATAAGCCAGACAGGGACAAGATGTAGGAGCCAAGGTGAGGCGCTTCAATGAAATTCACGTGTCAGGCTGGCTTCCGTTTGATATTACAGATTTTTCTTTGTAATCTTAGCAGTGATAAGCATTTGAACAATAAGTGAGTTGTGCCGTTATATATGACACGTCCTGTACTGCGGCCGTCACAGTTCACCGGACGTGCTTCATGTGCCATATCAGTTATTTTATTTATGAATCTGGAGCTATTTGGCACGAATTAACAACTCCTAACTACGCATTCGTAGCCCGCCAAGGCGCGTGTTCATTATCACGTTCCACACTGTGACCAGCTCACGATCTCTGGGAAAGCGATAGCCAGCCACTTGACCCCCTATCGTATATTTCTCCCGTGCGATCCCTCTTTCCTTTTCTGCTTCGTTCTTACTTCTTTCTCGCGGAACAATGATCGGACGGCGCCCGTTGTGATCAACAGAGGAGTGTTTTTTCCCCTAGCGTCGCAAATGGATGCAGACTGAACGGGTACCGTCCGGTCAGCAGAGCCTGCCTGCGGCAACTCGCATTCTTCAGATTGCTACCGGTGGTGCGATGCAGTGCACTCTAAGCACGAAAGGAGTAAAAACAAAATTGGAGGGGACACCTAAGCTTCGCCTTATAGATATGAAGCGAGAGCGTTAATGAGTTACTACCCACATATGCGGAATTGCTCGTTCTCAACAGTACATTCATTGGTCCCTGGGAGTCCTCACACCACTCCTTTTGCAATGGTGCAGCAGTTAAGGGACCCACCGCTTTCCCGCGATGGCAGGCGCTGCCGCCGGTGGGGCTTGTGCGACCCTAGTTTCTCTTCCCGAGCAACCTATCGCGATCAAACATTGATTTAACTGGCACCTTCCACGGTGGTTAGATTTCTCGCAATCCAGTGGGCAGGTTGTGAAGACGCCGGAAGGTCACGTGACCTAGGTGGCCCACCTAGGTTGCTCTTCCGGTGGGTGGCAACCTGGGCCACCCTACGCCACCCTATTTTTCGGTAATAACGCCGACCACACCGACGCCGGATTTTCTGGGTAGTGGGATCTTTAAGCTATCACGTTAAAGAGGCAGTAAGCTGTCCTCTCCCACACTTATTTTACGGGGCAGGGTTTGCTGCCCAAGCCCTGGGATAGGTTTGCATCAATACAAATGCGGAATGTTTACAGTTGGCAACGGGGAGAAATTTCCTCTCCAAAACATGTGAAGTTCTGGCAATTACGAATATTTTAACTGAGGTTTGAACCTCCTCTAATTGCCGACCTCGAGCCCTCCGGTGCCACGCTTAAAAGCCTCCTCTCATCGCTAACTGCATCAAGTTACCGTGATTTGCAGTGGGAATATACCTCCGTTGCCAGCAGTAAACCTTCCGTACATTTAATGATCGAAATCTACACCGGAACTTGAGCAGCATACCATGCCCCTAAATGGAGTGCGCTAAAGGGCAGCTTACGCCATTTTGACTCCCATATAACCTTTTTCGTGTTTATAGAGTACGCTACGGCCAGCCAGACAAACCGCAGGAAAATAAAATCAACAAAAAAATGGGGGGGGGGGGGGGGGGGGCAGGGAGCAGAGCCGAGTTTATCAAACGACACGCTCCGTCGAGCATCCGCACCGTGCGCAGCTCGTCTTATCGGCCTCGTATGCGTTCAGCAACTGTGCAGGCGTACGGAGCCGCTTGAATTGTCGGCGCTTTACGGGAATTTGCTTTCACATAACCTGTACGGACGTCAGCGCCGAATAACGTTCGTCACTGTCACTCTCGCCCGCGAGGAACAAACAACCTTTTTACGTCCACGGCTCGACGATTCGCATTATCATCCTCCGCGCACTTATCGTTGTTATGTACGGTAATGCGGTGAATGGAACTTTTTTTTACGCCGCACCGGCATTTGACGTTTGATGCATGCGCGCGGGACAGTGCACGTGCATCTCACGCGAGGCATTTATTGCATCGCGTCCGACCTCTGGTCCACCGGGGCACTGGAGCTCTACTGACAATCCTGCTGGCTTCGGTCTTTTCTGGCGGGAACATTCCGTGGAATACCGGAAGATTTTATGTCCTCCGGCGCTGGAAGATGGTTCTGAGAAACGCAGAATTGCATGAGTGCGTAGGTTGGGAGCACGTGGTGCGTAACTCAGCGAAGAAGAAACACCGCCCATTTACGCGCGTTTTTCTCTTCATTCCCGTTTCGCTGACGCAGCTGCTCCTGCTGCCGTGCCTAACCACGTGGCCGGTAACCGTGGCGCAACGCAGGAAATGGGTGGCGACAAGAACAGGCATTCCTCCCACTTTGTGGCTGCGAGGAACTGCCGCCAGTGCGCGCTGCGGTGCTCCCTATAGGCTGGTCGTCTGCACGCCACCTTCCAACCAGGGCTCGAGCGATACGAACCATACACGTGCGAGATCAAGGCTGCAGCAAAACACCGGACATCGAGGGCAGAAACAACTACAAAGCTCTGCTGCCCAATGCAATGAATCTCTCGCTTGTGGAGGCAGCAATCTGCACAGTTTGGTAGCTTGTATACTAAAGCCTGATTGAACCGTAGCCAGCGATGACCAAAAACTGCCGGCGGGGTCGTGCAGCTATGAGAAGATGAACAAATATAGAGGTAAATGCCTGCACAGGAGTGCAGGCAAGCGTGTCGGGACCGGCATGATCGGTGTTAGCCGAGCAGACGTGCGTGTCTTATGGAGATTCCAACGTCCCTAAGCGTGAATATTTTTAATTCCATTTTGCTTCACTCACATAGTTTCGCGAATATGCCTTCACAAGCGTTATCACTACGGGGTTATTTCACTCTAAAGGAGACGCAGGAAACACTGTCATAGAGGAGTTTATCTGACTGTTCGCTCATGTTCTCGGGGTCGCACGGAGCCAAGCGTAGTTTTTGGTCGTTGCTTCATCTTTTCGGGTTAACTTGTCCATCACTGTATATATGGCGATGGATTTCGTCCCGCGCATACAAATGCCCCCTTTTGTGCGCAATGGTCGCAAAAACCTGTTGTTAAAACTTTATATAGACGTAAGGTAAATACCGCTGCCATTTTCTTAAGACATTTCTGTCAGAGTTCGCAGTTAAGGAAATTTCATTCACTTCCCTCAATGCTCCAAGGCATGCTACAGTTTTCCACTTATTAGTGTTACATATACGGTACACAGCACAGTACTTTTATGGAGGCAAAACGCTAAGGCGCCCGTGTGCTGTGCGATGTCAATGCACGTTAAAGATCCCCAGGTGGTCGAAATTATTCCGGAGCCCTCCACTACGGCACCTCTTTCTTTCTTCTTTCACTCCCTCCTTTATCCCTTCCCTTACGGCGCGGTTCGGGTGTCCAAAGATATATGAGACAGATACTGCGCCATTTCCTTTCCCCAGAAACCAATTATTATTATTATTATTATTATCACAGTACTTTTCATGCCCGGACCACAGTAGCCGGTGAATTATCTTGTTTAACTGCTGCTTATGCGCAGTACTAAGTATTTTTAATTCATTACACTGCCATTTGATTTCCAAAGCTTCATTTCGCTATAGTTTCCGGTCATGAAAAATTATCGCTGCTGTACTAAAACTCCAAACCATCCCAATCGGTACTGCTTCGCGCCTCAGCGGCCTGTTCTCGGCGCTCACGGTATAATGGACCATGGCCATCACGTGGATGCAGATTACGATCGTTGTTGAAACAAGAGCAATGCGATGCTGCTTTTCATAACAAGTCAATTCCAAGTTGCGACACTATGCTCCTGTACTGACTGGCAAAAATTTTAATCGGGCTGATGGTGATTACGAACAGAAAAACAGAGACAGCATTCGTGACCGCTGTCACGAAGGATGCTGTCAAAGTGCATCGTCTCTTCCGTACACGATCGCTGTTCTTCAGCCATTACACAAAAAGAGCATTCCTACAAATGTCACCGAAAGAACAGGCCATTCATTTCTTGCAGTATACTAATGATTTCCTCCCGCTTGCTATATTACGCAGTCAATAGCCGGGGTCGGTTCATATGGCCACAGTTGGCTGCAGTATGTTTTTATTATTCTGAAGCTATATCTGAAGCTATCTCTCTTTGTCTCCCTCTTAAACTGCGTCTGTGCCTGGCAGACATTTCTTTTTCTTTTACCTCTTGTTTAGTCGACACTGCATGTGCGTTACAGTGCGACACCAACAGAATGCAACACGGTTCATCATTTAAACAACGTGTCTCTCGCGCAGTGGAGCTTGCACATCTCGCTCACGAACTGAACGCGTATTTCACCGTTCATCCGAAATCGCAGCAGCCAGCAATGCAGACTGCATGCAGCTGATGCAGTTAACTTGTGTGCTTAGACAGTCGGCTTGAGCCCCGCATCATTTCAGCAACACTTGTCATGTCACTTAAGAGAAAACATTCCGGCAAGAAATAACGCGGCTCGATTAGCAAATACCGCACATTCTTTCAGGGTTGCTGTGTAGCTGTTCGACATCGTATATGCATCGCATCTGCAGCTTAAAACGACGCTGCATAGAAAAGAGGAGCCATGAACTCTACATGATGAGAGAGTGTTTTTTTTTTCCTGTGCGAAGCGTATAGGTTAACCCCCCCCCCCCCCCTTTCTTCCTTGCTTGTTCTTTTTTTTTAAGTTGCAGAATATAATGTAATTGCAGCAGGCACGCAGCCATAATTTTTTTTCCTTAAATGGCCCAAGGTAACTTCTTGTAGCAAGTGAGAGGGAGGCTGGCAAATGCCCAACTTGTGCTGGCAGGTTGCAGATAACGAGATGTGGCCACGAAGAAGGGCCAGTAGCAGGAGGAAGACGAATGCACGTACCCTTCAAAGCACCGGCGGCTCAGTGTATGACTGCACTCCCGGACTCCGTAGTGTGGAGGCAGCTTCAGACTTGCTCATACATATCGCCGATAATAGCCAATCCCGTACACCTTACAACTCCGTCACTGCACCACCTGTCAGGCCCCAGCGGCCGATCTGTACCGCTTTCTTTGGGCCTGCCGGCAATCCAGGGCTGCCAGCCCCATTCTAAATCCACCCCGCTCTTCCAGGGAGGAGGCTCTCTAGCCGCCGGCCCGATCACTCAGCGAAGATTCGTCACTATAAGGAAAAGCTACAGCGGGGGCCAGAGGGCTCCTGGACTATTACGAGCCTTCCCTGGGTGCTAGGGCTACTTTCATTTTCTTCATCAGTATATAAAGTTGATTCCTCCTCCTTTTCCGTTGCATTATATACTCACCTCAAGATAAAATATGCAAATTATTAAGTTTTCGCTACCAGCTAAGTTAAGAACATTTAGAAGTAGTGTAAAGTATAGGAGCGAATCATACATATCTAGGAGCACGCGCCTGCTCGAGTGTTCTTAAAAAGCGCGAAGTACGTGGGTATGAGTAAAACGCAACCGTGGAGTGTAACGCGAGCCCATTCGAACTATCTATGAATGTACAACTTGTGTTTCGGCGACGACAAGCGTCGGCGAGCCGGCACTAAGGAGGTCCACGGACGTCCTCGCTCTTATCTCAAACGACGGGAAACGATGCCTCCGAGAGGCGCGCCACGTCGGCTCCGCGAAAGCTTGTACGGCACAATCAGCGTGGTGCCGTATGTATCGCCTTGGAATGTGCGCCGAGACGCGGGGAGCCTTGCAAGCGCTGCACACCCACAACTGGTGGAAAAAACCCGACCTCATAAACGCGCTGTGCAATCAGCTCGAGAAAAAAAAAAGACGAAGAAAAATAATAGAAAAGAAGCTTCGACGTCACCGACGTCTGCTGCTGCGACCTGTCACAGATCCGTGACGTGGAGCATTGTGGTGCGAAGCCTCAAAGATCGAGAGCGACTTGGAGGAGCGCGATGCGTTCTTCGAGGAGTACAATATCTCGGAGCCGAGTCGGGAGATGCGCGAGGGCGTGCCAAGCTGCACCCGCTCTCACCTCCCGCGGTGCGAAAGGCATCCGACATGCTCGTTGTGTTGTCAAATACGGTCTTACAAAGCTTGTAAATGACCTTGGAAAGGAGGATGCTCGGAGCTGGCGATCCCTGCGATCCAACGAGAGACAAACGACCTTAAAAAGGAAATAAAAAAATGTAGTGAGAGAGAGAAAGTTGACTTTACTCTTCATATTTCATTTCACTGCAGAGCGCTTTACAGAACCGCTTTCTTGGCTTCTTTCAAAAGCTTCTGGAGAATCCACGTGGCTGAAGCAGCCAGCGCAAGTGTATACGATGTCAGCAGCTTGGCAACTTAAATTTATTCAGGTATCGTGACGAGAATTAGGCGTGGGATTCCTCATTGATCAGGATATAGCTGGCAACACATTCTACAGTGTTAACGAAAGGGTGGCAGCTACCGTAATTAAGCTTCATAAGAGGTACAAACTGAAGGTGGTACAGTCCTACGCGCCTACATCCAGCCACGATGACTAGATCATCGAAGGCTTTTATGAACATGTGGAAACGGCAATAAGCAAGTGAACAACAGTACACTGTACCGATGGGCGACTTCAGTTCCGAGGTGGGCAAAAAGCAGGCTGAAGAGCAGGCAGTGGGCGATTATGACATAGGTTCTAGGAATAGCAGGAGGCATTTACGAGAGTTTGCAGACAGAAATAATTTACGGATCAGGTACACCTTCTTCCGCAGACGAGAGGACAGGATGTGGACTTGGAAGAGCCCCAATGGCGAAACTAAAAATGATATAGACTTAGTACTGTGCGCTCACCCTGGCATCATGTCGGGTGCGAAGGTTTTCGGAAAGGTGCGTTGTAGCGGCCACAACATGGTAACGTCTCGAATTAGCCAAGAGGGAACGAAAGAAACTAATTAGGCGAAAGCTCATCAATGAGTTAGAGGTAAGAGGGAAAGTAGAGGAACTCACGATCTTGCTGCAGAACAGATATTCGGCTTTAACTGAGGAAGACGTTCTT